>NC_141605.1:10432861-10730361 GCF_047967505.1 Dipteris shenzhenensis
ATGGCCACTGTCTAAGTTGCATTCGCATGTACATGGCAGTACATTTGAGGTCCAAATGGACCATGCTGCCTTGACAACTCCGCTAAAAAAGAAACATGTTCAGGGACGATTGACACATTGGGTAATCCTTCTCCAAGACTACACATTCAACTTCATGTATCAGCCAGGCAAACAAAATCAAGTGGCAAACGCGTTATCCCAAGCCACGATGGTAGCAACAGCTCAGCATGGTTCTCATCCATCAGTGACTTCTCAGACACCGTTGCCCATTCCGACAGCTTACAGTGCTATCCTCCATCATTGATCTCAAACTGGCTCAAGAAGATGAGCCAATGATGGTGCCACTGTTCTTGTTGCGGATCAATTTTTTTACACCACCCCCAAACTTACAGATAATAGATGATCTCATCTACTTCCACAAGCCACTGTTCCAGCCTCACATTTTTGTGGCAGCAGTCTTATCTCCAATCATGTCCCATTTTCCAATCGTTCAAAAGCCCTACAATGAAACCAGCCGGGGACATGCAGTCCATCATAGTCACACGACCTTTTGAGCTCATCGTTTATGATATCATGGGTCCTTTTCTAGTCTCTACGAATGGTTATAAGTACATTATTGTACTTACAGATTACCTTACACGTTGGGCGATTGTTCAACCCCTAAAAGAACCATTGCATCAGAGGTAGCTGATTTTCTTCTGCAAAACATGATTTCAATGCATGGTTGTCTAGAGCAACTACTCTCAGACTAGGGAATCAACTTCAAATCTAAGGTGATGTGCATTGTACCCGATCGACTAAATGTCAAAAAACAGTTCACAAGTTCTCATTACTATGATGGCAACGCATTGATGGAAAGGCTCAATCGCATGTTCAAGCTCATGCTAGCAATGTACATTGACCTGCGCCATTCTAACTGGGATACCTACTTACCATTCATGGTGGCAGCATTCAACACAACGCTCTAGGAGTCAACTCATATTAGTCCATTTGAGGCTCTCTTTGGACACCCTCCAAACTTTCCAACAAAATATCGACACACTAGCAACAAATCAGATAAAACACAAGGATGCACAGCAATGGGCAGATTTCCTAGCCAAAACTTTGTCGTTCATTTGATAGAATGTAGCTGCCCACATTCCAAAGGCCCAAAGCAAACAACAATTCTTATATAATAAGCATCACCGCAAAGCTCAATATGCAAAGGGTGATCTGGTATTAGTTACGTAAACCCGCAAAAAAGGCCTGGCTGAGAAATTTTTGGAGAAATAATCGGCCCCTACATGGTTCTTCGACCAATGGGGAAAACCACATATGAGCACCAGCGATGCACAATTGGACGATCCAGTTCCAAAACAATGGCACGTATCATTCGGATCAAACCGTTCCACGCACACTTTGTTCCTTTTCACGAGAGGGGAAGACATGACGACCTTCCATTCACATCAGCAGCCATGCTGCCAGCACCCAATTGTGCCCAAGCGCCATTCCAAGATCGACCTTACGTGATGGAGTTTCGAAAATAATCTTGCAAGAATGAGCCGCTGCCTAATCGTTGCAAATTGAAGGCCATTATAATGACCAAAAGCTGGAAACATAAAGTGTGGAATAGAACTGAGAAAGGCATGCTTGTTGCCCTTACTCTTGCTCACCCTTGTCGTCCGTTAGTCTCTAGTTGCGATGCGTTTGTCATTTCTATATGCTCTCATGCTGCGCATAGCTTAGTCTCTACCTCAATTCTCCTCTCAAGATACCTATGCATAACTAGTTCCTTTTCTTGTAAGGTAGGACTCTCGGTAGGTTTTGCAAGGTGGATTGGAAAATGAGTCATTATGGAAGATCTAAAATCAGGCTTGCAGTCCCTCTCTAGTGATGGTGAATATTGATAACTTTTGTTGGGACGTGTTTCATTGGGATGTTTGTTAGCGATTAGGTCCCTATTCGTTTAGATTGATCAATCAAAATTAGTCTTGCCTTTCTTGGAACAACTCTATCCACGAGACGCCAACCTGATCGTGCTAGCTCTAGTCTCAAACTTAGATTCCTTGGTTACAGTGTGTCCTAAGAGTCGCCCAGTATTGACACTTTATTAACCTAGTCTTAACCATGGCTATATATATGGTTTTGGCATGAAATTGACGATTCTTGGCGAGTTGGATGATACTCAAATTATTGTAATAAGAGCACATTCCCGAGAGATGAAGCGAAGAAAGTTGCTGCATATATGCGAGCTTCTTGTGGGGACATCCGTGCAGCTTTGGTGAGGGAGCTCCCATTCATTTAATGTCCTAAGAGGCTCCTTGCAGAGAAATTCGTTGCAACACACTGCCTCCAATCTCTATTTTCACGGCTAACTTCACCAAAATCCCCAGGAGGTCTTGTACTCCGGATGACGAAGGCGAAATGTTACTATTATTATATATGTATAGTGAAAAGAAGGCCCACAGCCTCGTAAAAGGCAATTACAATTCAGGCTAACAGACCTTGGGGGGTTGCTGCTTTGTGACACGATATAGTTTTAAGTGACTACGAAGTCAAGATACCGCAATCAGAACTGCTTTCAAAGCTTGTAGGGGACTTTAGAACACGATGTTTACTCATGCCTCATGGGTAGTAAGTAGCTTGATGCATGGAGATGCTTCTCTCCGCAGGTTGACAGACTTGGCCCATAGAGGGCACGTTAAACCATTGGTGGTTGCAGCCACGCAGGTTAAGAACCTATGTAGAGGTGTGATCACTTTCAGAAGTATTTGGGACCCTTCTGGAAGGACCCTGGTAGGATGGACAACCTGTCCAATGCGTAGAAGTTGATCATGGAAAGTGTTTTAAATAATTTGAGGTTTGATTGGCAGATAGATAAGGTCTATGTTGACAATGGAAATTTGAAAGGTTTTGTGAATGACGCAGGAAAGGAACTCTCGTTCCAAGAGTAGCGTCATTTGTATGTTTTGCGCGCTGGCCAATTCCTGCCAATCATTCAACGCATCCCCCCATCGAGCACGCGCCACGCAGCTAGCCTGCCGGGTTGCAACATGTCTCACTGTCTCCACGCCCATAGCTGTTTCTTTTAGACAGTGCGTGCTCCTTTTTGGGCTGCTCTCGACGATTTTTGCGCTGTGCCTTTTGCCGCGGTGCCGGGGATTCCGGTCCAATGCATCCGAGGGGTTTCAGCCCTTGAAAATTGCGCCAGGGGATTGTGCATTCTGGGCGTGCTGTCTGTGGAGAGACACAAACCTGTAAACGTCTGCCTGGAAAGCAGGTATCCAGCCGGCAACGACTGGAGCAAGTCGAGGGGATGTCTTTGACGATGATGATGATTGATGAGCAAGGGCACGACGGACTACTTTTCTGAGCACGCGCTCTTGCAACATCCGAAGTTGCAAACCAAATCTTTCCTCATGAGCTTTTCAACAATGATAGAATGCCTCGCACCACGTGCACTGCAGCCTGCAGGCTGCCACGAGTCACGGGCACATGAGAAATAGTGGAGTGGAATCCAGACACAAGAGGAAGACTCATAAGTCTTAGAGCGCGGCCACATGCAACGCGGGTTGGGAGGGTTGAGCGTTGAGCGGGGAAAAGTGAGACCACATGCTTCTCCAGAAAAATATCTGTGTTCAGCGGCTTCGAGGTCAAATGGAGATTGAAACGGAGGTGGCAGACACCGCGCAATGATTGCTCGAATTCACAATAGCGGAAGAATGGAGCGAATGGAGGCTTTTAGGAGGTGCCCAAAACCCACCGCTGTTGCACCTCCAAACCTCCAAAATCCTCAAGTGTGACCCTTTCTGCATAGATCAGTGTGCCTTGCACTGCCTTGCAGCCCAGACCCGCTAATCCATGAATGGAGGTTTTTTTCCTTTGAAGAGTGGCATGCGGCCGCGCTCAAGTGCACACGCAGTCTATTTCACTATTTACCTGTGCAGAAGGGGGGCAGAACTTTTTGAAAAAAAAAAAAGAAGGGGGGCAGAACGAGCCAGAAGTGCATCGAAGGAAGCACCAGCTGGTGATCTTTGTAATTCCTTGTAACCTGTTAGAATTCGCGTGAACAGAACTAAGCCATTCACAGAGTCCTGGAATTCACAGTCAGTGCAAAGCTGGTGCTCCCCCCAGCCTCGCATGTTATACCTCTTGTGCACTGGTTTTAAGAGCACAACATGTCAGCATGCAGGATAGAGGTGGGAGAGTGAACATTAGTAAAAAAAGTTCCGAAACTGGCATTTCCAAACTCCAAGCTCCTACTTGTAGTTCGGTTAATTGCTGTACTCTTCTTAGTGGCCATTCCTCTTTCTACTTGTAGGGTTGCAATTGTTCACTTGCCATGCTATACTCTCCTCACTGGCCATGCTGTTTCTACTTGTACGGTTGCAATTTGTTGAATTTGCAATTTATCTTCGGAGTGATGGTTTATGACCCCGTGAAGGCCCTGCCTTGTGGCCTCACTTTTAAAAAAATCTTCTTCTTTTTCTTCTAGATTGAATGTTGGGAAAGCATGCCCACAAGCGTGGACATAGTTCATTTCTATCCCTTTTGCCTTGAAACAAGATCACTTAAAATAGGACATGTCACCACACATCAATAGAAGTACCTAGATCATATGTCATCAAACATGGAAAGTGTGATAGAGAGAGCATATGTGGGTCTCATGTCAGTTGGCTTTATGTGAAGGGTTACTTTGGTAGTCAAGAACACTTCTTACTTGGCACTACTGAAGGTAAAGGTGCCACTAGAATCAAGGTAAAGGTATTACTTAGATCAAGGTAGGGTATTCGAATGCTAAAGAGAACAAAAGGTATGTGATGTTTCCAAGGGAACTACTTTGTGAAGTCACCATCCAAGGCTTCACTACTACATTACATGTTCAGGTTGGAAGTATACCAATAATCATGACAATTGTGGCCAAATTTTGTGAGTTCCAAGGAATAAAATAGCATATGCCCGATCTATGACTTATCTGTTGCTCAAGGAATTTGATAAACTTGGTGTCAAGCTAATCTACACATCCCAAACTTGAACATGAGACTAAAAGTTGCAAAATTGCCTTCTTGAATGAGATCATGAACCTTGACAAATGTTATTTTGTATGTGAAGTCATGACAAGAAGCAAGATGCACTAGGGGCAATATACACTCACAAGAGGGGTCAAACATGGGAAAAGAATGGCATGTATAGGATATTTAATTTGTGATAAGTATCTTTTCTTGTATGGGATATAGCAATTATTCCAAAAGAATCAAAATTTTTTCTTCACGTACACACAAGCAAGTGTTCATTCAAAAGTGCATTACTTGCACTTTCTCACGACTATAGGTGATGCTATTGACAAATTTTCATATGGTTTATGTGGTGTGCAATGTTGCACTAGAATTGCACATGCATGTTTGAGGGCACACTCCATAACTTTTTCTAGTTTCATAGGAAACTTGAGGGATTTGAACAAATAGACTCCACACTTATGGAGCTACCTCCTGATGGTCTTTGATGATATTCATAGCTTGATTCACCTTGTAATGGATGTAATAAAAATATTCAATTAGTTCATGCACAATGTTGTTTGAATAAATCACTCACACATACACACACACACACACACACACACACACACACACACACACACACAATTTTTCATTTTAGATTGTAGATCCTTCCATGCACTTTTTTGAAATGGGGTCATAGATCATGTCAAAGATCTCAGCATTTCATAATCCACAACATCAAACCTGCTAGTGTGCCATTGTGCGTTTTGGTGTCTTTCAACATTTTAGGCCTCATGGCATTTTCCCAAGCATTACCATGAAGTCCAATCTGGGGATGTGTATGGTTAGAGGGGGCAAACCACAACTCCAAGGTTTATCCAAAACTTCACATCTCTTGCATTGTCTTTCAAAATTTCACATCGCTTGCTTGTGTAAATCCCAAATAAATGACCAACCGTACTGCTTCTTTTCAAAATTCATTTTCCCCCCGATACTAGTAGACTAGTATGTGTTTTGATTTAGTACTTTTTTCCTTTTACCCCTTGTTTTACTAGACTCGATGCTTTTGCTGTCACTTTTCCTTTTGAGTGTGCACTTTGATTTGGTACCACTTTCCTTTCCCCTCTCTGTGCACTTGGTACCACTTTCCTTTCCCCTCTACGCGCACTTGGTACCAACTTCCCCCTTAGGTATGTAGTTTGATTTAGGTTTGGCACATCCACAAGGGGGTGCTCTGATTGTTTCTTTACTAAAGTCACCATCTTTCTCTTTGTAAACTAGCCAGTCTATGTTATTGGTTCGATAAGATAACTTATGGAATGTCGCTTGTCATGAAGAAGACAGAGGCTATGAGATAAGAAAGTGGAAAACCTAGTCAAGATACAAGGAAGAGGTTGAAAGAAAAGGAAATAGATGGAAAAATGTCTAAATAATAATGGAAGACACATTTGCAACATTTGCAGAGGGAGAAATAATGCCATAAAAAATACTTCCTTGAAGAAAAGCAAGCTCAGAGATAGAAGATGCACCTAAAACACTCTCTTTGTAGAGCAATGCTCATGACTTAGAGACAAATAATCACAAATCCTAGTGTTGCCATCCCAAGTAGAAAAAGTTGATTTGTGATTTGAAATATTTTGGAATTTGAGACGAATGATTCATAGGGGCTTAAAAATCAGGCTAAAAATTGGTGCACGCCACCTTTTTTAAGGGATTTGCCATGTCATCAACCTATATTCATATGAATAAAGTTTATTCATATGAATACTTATTCATACTACGAATAAAACATTTGTATGAATATATCTTTGTACAAATATTTATAGCTATACAAGTTGGCAGATGAGCTTCACACGCTTATCTCACACTTGGTCCTTTAGTTGAGTAGAAGGGATCAAAGAAGGAAAAGAAAACAAGGAAGTCCTCATAGGTTGCTCTAGCAATCCCTTAGAAATCTTAAACATTTGTATTTTGAACTAAAATGGAATTTGTTTTCCTGTTTGTGTCAGTTTTAAGGGTCTTTTTTTTATACTCTTAGATCTCGTGCATGAATTGTGATTTTTGTACTTATTTGTGTGATTTCTATGAGTCTCTTTAGAGATTCTAAGATCTCTTGTGTGAATAGTGCTTTTTGTAATTTGATAGAGTTCTTAGGATCTCATTTTTGATCCCCATCATTTGCAACCACTATGGCTGCCGAGGGAGGAGGAGACTCTAGCACCGTACCAAAACATCCTCAATTGTTGTAAGTAGAGTCCTCTTCTATCCTTTTGTGCAACACAATCTGGGTCTTCTGCAGGATGTATTTCTGCTTGGCCATGCGTGATGCTATGGCCAAGCAGTAGTACCACAAGGATCGATGGCTCAGAGTAAAGACGAGGATGTATTTGAGAACGATCATATTTGAGATGAAGTGGAAGAGATACAATACAAGAAGCACCAGCGGAAGAAGAATTGACCATAAGTCTCCTCCGTATACTTCAGATTCTTCAGGCGATCATTGTCACTGCTTTAGAAAGATCAAGATGGGGGAAAAGCACGCACAAATCTTGATGTATTCAGGGGACCGCAAACCGTAGGTATTGCTATCCCTAGATATGTTGCAAGAGAGGAACATAATGAGAGCGCAAAGATTGACTTTTCCACCCTTTTACTTGATGGATCAACGGCTGTACGGCATGGGGCTTTGGAAGCACAACATCTCTTCTCAATGTTGGGCTGAACTCAAGGTAATGTTGCAAGCTACTGGTTTTTAGAGGGGCATGTACAATAAATGGGACACCTTTAGACAGAGGGAGGGAGAGATGGTTGCAGAATATGTTGACAGCTTTTGGGCAACAATGCTTTCATACACAAAGATCAGGATGAGCAAGGAATTTTATAAGTGGGCTTCACAGGCATTTATGCCACGAGCTAGATATGTTAGGTGTGAATATGGTCAAAGAGATGATCTATCATCCCCATTTTCCTGTAACTCAACAGCACTAGTTTTTATTGCCAAGCTCATGTCAAACATTTGTTGTGCATCATAAGGTCGAATAGTGTGGGAGTCACTACTCCTCTCCAAACGCCACAAAGAGAAACTCCCAAAAAGGGCACGACTGCGAGCCAAACACTCCTATAGAGCCTCCTCGAGCTTGCAAAATCAAGACAGACACCTCTAAAGCCATTGGGTATCTATTAGGGATCTCAAGATAGTTAGCCGCCAGAACTCTCTAGGTAGAGGCTGTCCTGAACGAGGCTTGGGACCTGGAAGCTCCAAAAACAAACCGCTTGAGCTGTGCTGCATGGACGCCGCAATCGGACTAGGCTGCGCCTGGGAAGAGGGGCCCGAGGCCTGCTGCAAAGGGAGAGGACTCTGGCACCCCCTTGCCTAAAGGCACATGTCTGGAGAGAGAAGGGGGATGGGTGACGGAGGGGCCAGAGGGGGCTGCATTCTTGGAGGTAGGGAGGGGAGGCGGGCAAGAAGAAGGGGGGGGGAGGTACAGGTGACTGTAGGATCAGGGGGAGGGGGTGGGGAGCCCCGATGGAGGGTCCACCGAGACCTACTCAGTGGTGGCTCCAGACTCTTGCTGCAAAGGAACCTGGGTGCTCTGCTCTGCTGGCGCCTGTGGCTCAGTTGGGAGATCAAAGAAGGTCTCCTCCTAGTCCATAGGGGCAACCTCTGCCAGCTTCTCTTGAGGCTGTGGGATCGCTGATCGAGCTCTCTCGCGCTCTCTAACCCTAGCCCGATACTTGCGACGCTTGAGGGCTGCCTTGCTAGGATTCTTGTGTTCAACCTTGGTCCAAGTCCCCTAAGAGGGCTTGACCCAAGGTGTTTTCGAGTGCTGCTGACGATCTGACTGCTTGGCCCAATGCTAGGGAGCCCTCTGCCTGGGTTGAGAGGGAGCCACCTGCTCCTGCCTAGGTTGAGGAGGATCCCTACGCTGGCCTCTCATGCAGTCCTGAGATAAGTGTCCCATCTGTCTGCATCGAAGGCACTGGCCTGCAAGCCCAGAGACCTCAGCTCTCTGACGTAGTTCGCCTCCATTCAAGGTCTCCAGAAGGATCTCCTCAGGAAGTGTCTCGAGGGTGTCCACAATCACTCTGAGCCTAATTGTGTTTTTTGTAGTTTGATAGAGTTCTTAGGAAATCATTTTTTGAGTTCCTAAAATATGTATGTGTTTATGTTTTTTAATTTAACTTTTATGTCTGTACATTTTATTTTCTAAAGTTCATATTTAAATGTGGTTATTTTTTATATATTGATAGCATAAGAGCCATTTGAAGACAAAGAGAAGGTTGTGAGAATCAACATATGCCTTGGTGCCATATGGGCCCAAGTGGTTGCAACAAAAGAGAGAGAGTGTGTGGTACAAGGAATAGGGTTTGCCCTCTTATTCTTTCAATATTATGTGAATGAATGTTTTGCCACTTTGTGAAATATGGTAGATTTTTAAAATATACTTAGTCATAATTTGCATTCTTACACTTATTATTGAGAGAGTATTTTATTCTTTCAATATTATGTGAATGAATCACTTGCATCTTTATAAAATTGGAGTTCTTACACTTGCTATTGAAAGAATATATGTGATCTTTCAATTTTATGTGGATGAACTTTTAACTATTGCATTCTTACATGAATAGTTTTTATTCTTTCAATAGTATGTGAATGACTGTTTCACAATGTGCAATCTTACACTTACTTTTGAGGGAGTATATTTATTATTTCAATTGGATGTGAATTTATGCATAGCTATTTGAAATCGACACTCTTAATTATACTTCTTACACTTACTATTGAAAGAATATACGTGTTTTCTTCAATTTTATGTGAATGAACTTTTGAGCATTAACATTTTACACTTACTTTTGAATGAATATTTTCTATTCTTTTAGTAGTTTGCGAATGAATGTTTTACAATTTGAATTTTTGTATTTGTCAAGGTTATATTCTTACACTTACTCTTTGGGAATATATTTATTCTCTAATTTGGATGCGTTGGTGGAGTTGGAATAGGAATTGTCAGCTAGAGAGTTGGAGTGGGCTGAAAAAGCTTGAATTTTCAGTAGACAGACTTGGTTAAAACTAGGAGACTGCCCTTCTAAGTTTTTCTTCCAAGTAGTAAAGAAAAAGCACCAAATGGAGCGGATTGACAGAGTAATGAGCCCGGACAACACAATCATAAAGAATTTTTGGCATATTTCTAAGGTCTTTCTAACACATCTAAAAGGGTTGCTTGGGCAAGAGGTCCACTATTGACTGGCCGGCTGCCATGGATAACCTATTAAAAGACATCCAATCAGGAGTTTGATCTCTCGTTCCTTCACACAGGATGAACTGTGGGACACTCTGAGAGTCCTAAAGAAGGAAAAATCTCCTGGGTCGGATGAGCTTACATCTGAATTCTTTGTGGAATTTTGGGATATTATGGGTGGGGATCTCACTGCTACAATGGCCAATAATGCTATCTCAAAGGGAACCCTTGGCTCTGATATGATGCAAGGGTTGATATATATGCTTGGAAGACCTGCATTGCCAAGATGATTCAGTGGAATGTCAATCTATAGGTTCAGTTTGTCTAGATTGCCACTAGCAGAGAATGGCAGTGATGCTGGTCCATAAAAACGTGGGGGCATCTTGATTACTGGCCATTTCTCAACACTCTTTAATCTTCTTTTCTCAATCCGAAGAAGTACATAATTGCCTTCTTTAAAAAGCATGTGTTTCCGTTTCTTATTAGCTTGTTTTGTGTACTTCTCTCCATGAGCTTTTGAAAAGACTTCCAAGATTTTGGTCGCCTTTTACTGTGCTTAGTGATGTTCCACCCAAGTGCAACACTCTCTACTAAATGATTTGCAGCACATTTAATCTTATCTTTTTCAGAGAATTTCTCCCTTGAAAAATTATCGTCTAGCTGACTAATCCAAGACAAGACAGTGTGTGCTTCTTTCTTTCCATCAAAATTTTGAAATGAGAAAGCTTTTCTAATTATCTTACTCTTTTTTCTCAAATTTTGTGCTCTCAGTGTGGCTTTGACTGTCCTGATAATAGTATCATCGTCGGAATCATTGTCGGATAACTCATCATCAGATGAATGTCTCTTCCTTTTCTTACCATTGATTCTCTTTTCCAATCTCTCCCTATGCTCACGCTCATCGGCCAATTGTGCCTGAAGTGCGTTTAACTGCTCTTGGAGTGTGGGTGGTTGTGGCTGATGTGCCATGATAAGTGCGATAAATACAAATAAAGCGGGGCAGAGAAAAGTAAGGATACTAAGTGTATGAAAATTGAGTGAAAATTTAAGCTGATGAAAGAAAAATGTGACTCAAGTGTATGGTAAGAAATGGATGGCGAAAGATACTAAGTGTATGAAATATAAAGCAAAAGAAATCACTCATCTCACTCTTTGATCGGAGGTAGAAAGGACTAGAGTGGGAGATATGTGACCGATGATGTTGCTCGTAGTCGTCTTTGCACTTGACTGATCTCCAATTAATTACTTAGTGATTCGTGGTTCCAATCACCTTCTTGATTCGAGCTTTCTCAGATTTTTCTTTAGTCTTTGCCTTGTTGAGCTCCCGATCGCCTATAGGAGCCCCGTAGCTTACTGCATTTTTTCCTCTTCTTCTTTCTTTTTTAAAATAAATAATAAATAAAGAGGGCCTTTGAACCTTAGGGTACCTTTGTTTAAAGTCAAAGGATTTCCTTTCACTTAATACGTTTTCTTTTTACAAGCCTTCAATTCTCACGCAACGTGCAATGGCAGAATCTTCCCAAGGGCAGCACAATAAAGACTGTGAGGCTACACAGTGGACTCAATGCACTTGGCCTTCTAATAAAGGCAGTGCTGACGCGGACATGGATGGATGAGCCAAAAGCGGGCTGCAACGGTTGCTGGTCTTGCACTTTGTGGATAGGCGTGCAGCCAAAGAAGAGACTTCCAAGGTCTCAAAAGGGCCTGCCAAAAAAATAGAGGCTCGGACAGCCTCTGTCATAACGCGGCTGCTACGTAGGCTTCGATGATGATGGCAGTGGCGTGCTGTTGTTGCAGGCATCAACTTTTCACGATGGCTGAAGATCTGCAAACGGGCTTCTCTTTCCAAAGTAGACCACTCACAGAGGCTCTTGTCACACAGTTCTCTTCTTTTTTTTTTTTAAAGGATCCGTGACCTTAGATATAGGTCTCAATAAATCTGTCCTTTATTGGCCCCATAACTTAGGATTAGCTCCTTTCCAGGTGGTGGCAAAGCTATTACATCTGCAGTGAACTTCTCGTTTCTCACAAGCTGTGTACTTTTTAAACGTGTCACTTTTTCCACATCCTTGATTCCTTGGATTCTCTCTGTGTAACTCAAGAGAGAGCTTCCCCTCTCCAAACCTTAGAGCGTACCAAAGCTCTGATACCACTGAAACCAAAAGGTCATTCTTTTCACACAAATTTACCACTTAATCAATTGGAGAAGAACACAATCACACCATGAAAACGACAGTAGACTGCGTATAATCTCCCCCCCCTAGATGAGTGGCTCATGCTTCCTCATCTAGAGTATTTATGATATTTCATAAAAAGCACCAAGGAGCCAAAATTATCCCTCTCTTCCAAAATGAGGGATTTGCTTTACATAGCCTTCTTAGGGCCCAAAAATGAATTATGTCCACTATAAAATATATTGCTCAAATTTGCAATAATAAAGCAAATACAAAATTGGCCCATGGCCATATATAATGCGCTATGCGACACCTCGATCGGTACCCTCGCACTAACTCCAATCCTCGCTATGAGTTCCATCACCTGTGCTCAAGCCGCCAATTACATTAGTTATTAACAATCGATTGAACGAATCACCAAATCAACCGATCCCAACATAACTGTGCTCAAAGCACAATAATCAAGCACAACACCAATAACACTAGCGACATCAGTATTAACATGGAATCACCCACAATACTGACCATCTAGCATGGTAAAACACAAGTTAGTCAGACGTCCCCAACTGACCACACAAAGTGTCCACTAGGACCCCCGCTGCGTCCGATGCGTTCCTATGGAGTACTTTGCCATAGTCACACTTGACTAAAATAATGATGTCCAAAGCAAGATATATCAGAAAATGTAATTTCTGTAACACCAACCCAGCCATAGAAATTCACAATGGATGCTTGGAAGGACATGTCTCAAAAAGCTGATTGCAAAAAGAGATTTGCAAGAAGATCTTCCCAACCCCCTTAGTGTTCCCTAACCTTAACAGAAAATGGAGACTACGTCGCTCCTCTGGCTGGTGGAGAAAAATACTGAAGGAAGTTTGGCAGGACTGCAAGCTTCGCAAACTACACTTCCTTGCCTGGAAAGTATTACACCAATGTTTGCCTGTGAGGGCACACCTGGCCAAAAGATTTGAGATCAACCCTGTATGCCCCTATGCAACAGTTTAGAGCAGAAAGCCTAATACACCTGCTTTGACACTATGTTGTAGCTCATAGCTTGTGGAACAAGATCAGAGGAGCAGTGAGGAATGGTAGACTAATGGCTAGTTTTTAGATAAGGTAAAATTGGAGACTGGGATTGTTGGGAGATGCCAATGGGTGCCCTTTGACCTTGGCTGTGTGCTGCCCCATTATCCAGGTTGCTGCTCTATTAGCAATTTGGTATCATAGGAATCAATTGGTTTTTGGGCAAAAAGCTAAGATGGGCTATGGTGATGGATTGATAATAAGTCAGTTCAAATCTCTGGTGAAAGATGATGCTAACGTTATGGATAAAAGAGACTCCATAGTGGTTGAGGCCTTGACCTCCATATTTAAGGTCTGGTAGGTAGTCCTTTTACTAGTGCTCCCCCTGTTGTTTCACGACGTTGGCCTAGGGTTGACTCCCACTTTTGGCCAATTTTTGTACTCTGGGTTCTTTTGGGACTGACCCACCCGAGATAATACAAGCCGGCAATGTTTATTTATTATTAAAAAAAACTATTTGCACTCTTAATTAGAGTTCTTACACTTGCTATTGAAAGAATAAGTATCTATTATTTCAATAGTATGTGGATGAACTTTTAAGTAATAACATTCTTATACTTACTTTTGAATGAAAATTCTATATTCTTTCAATAGTATGTGAATGAATGGATATATTCTATAATATTTCAATAGACTTTGAGTGAATATCTTTTATATTCTTTCAATACTTTATACTCTCTTGAAAGAATACATATATTCTTTAAATTGTATATACAATCTTTTGTTGAATTGAATTCTCACATGTGCATTTAAATATCTATGCTTTTTGAATAGTTAATGAATTAAAGTATAATAATTTGTATTGTTACCTTTGAAACTTACGTTTTTTGTTTATTACTTCATAAGTATGGTGCATGGTAAGATTTGGTCATACAAGATGGGAATACAGAAAGTGCATGCCTCAATCTCGTTTGTAAAGTGAGCATTTTGTGGGCATATATTTACTAGTGGATCTACTCACATTATGCAACATTTCTTAGTGATTGGCATAGATTTTGAAGCTTGCACATGCCCTCCATCCGATGTATTTCCTTTATGCAAGTCATACTTAGAAAAATTAAAGCGAGCGGTGAATCCTACTTTAATAAGAAGTGTTGGAAGTGTGAATGCATGCATTGAGGTTGACCAAAATGAGGAAGTGGGAGAGCCTCAAATGCATGACTTGCAATGGATGATGCAAATCTATTGATAAGTGGATCACAAGTGTTGCAAGATGCCTTAAATGAGAGGTGGGTTAAAAAGAGGAAAAAGGGAGGTTAAACATCCATGGAGGATGGTCTGCAAAGGTAACAAGTGCTTGAATATCACTTGAGATGGATGAAACAATTTGTAAAAAACGGTCTTGCATTCAATGTCATCAGAGAAGAGACATTTTGTAATGCATTAAAGTCATGTGCAAGACAATTTTTGTTGTGCCAGATTATACTAAAATGAGAATGGTCCATCTTGATAAAGTAAAAGGATAGTGAGAAGCGTGTTCTTTGGAAGACATTGTACTGAGATCTTTGATATAATACAAAGTACTACAATACAAGGTATGTAGATTAACAAGATGGAGACGAGCATATGCACTCTTTAGTCACTTAACATATTCTCGTATCCAATAGATGTAACATATTCGTATGCATGACAACACAAGATATGTATAGAGTCATGATGGATACGAGCATATGCACTCTTTAGTTAACATATTATCATATCCATCCCATCGCATGCATTAAAATTGAGTGAGTATATTCTCATACCCTTCTCAAATCCATCCCTTCACATCCATCATCGTGTCATATTCTAGATTGCACTTAGCAAAAGTATGATATTGTCAATCTCTTCCACCCCACTATTGTCATTGAGTAGCTCAAACTCATCCTCTTCTTCATTGAAGGTGCCCTCAACAACTTTTGTATAGTTAATCGTTGATCACTAATTTCCAAAGCAATGGATCCGCCCATTGCCCTAGCTCCAATATTCAACCCTTTCCATAGCCACAAGTTTTTGAAACAATAAACCAAGGAATTATCTCTTGATGGTTTTAATCAGTTGCCTTTAAAATTGTATACAGTCCAGTTTTGCTCACATGCATAAGATGATGCAGCAACATAGAGAACATGTGTGGCAACATGCTACAATTCCAATATATTACTTCCACCAAGTAGGTGCAAAGGTCATCTGAAAAGCATCAAGATGAAAGTATAAAATCATAAAATTTATAAACAAATTAGAATTAATACAATCCCATAAGAATTTAAATTTTAAAATTTGACAAATTGCTCATCATGGATACAAAGAGTTTCATGTTTCAGAAATATACAAGAGATATGTTCCAAAATATACGATTGCCATAGTGGCAATATACAATTAGTATTCATTAATCTACAAATCTAAGCCCTTGGTTAGGACTGAGTTGTAAACCACATATCCATAATATATAAAAAACACCGCAAACCTCCACTCTGGAAGGACGTTCGATCAGATTTATAGACTTCCCATGATGGGCTAGTCAGCTAAGCCTATCCAATAGAGCTTGTGCATTACTAGTATGAGCACTTGTTGATTTACATACATTCATCATCTTAATGATGTGGTATGACATTGCGTACACATATTGTTAAACACAAAAATGTGGGGGTTTGTGCTATAGCAATTTGGTGCCATGTGATGATACTTGTGCTGAAAATCTTGCTTGCTACTTGGACTAGTCCTCCTTGTAGCCGGATAATTCTTCTTAGTGCCCATTGGTGCCAAAAATCTTGCTCAATGCTTAGACTAGTCCTCCTTGTAGCTGTATAATTCTTCTTAGTGCCCGTTGGTGTCTATCATCATACCCAATCACAAATACCCAAGAACACTTCTGAGTTTGACTGAAAGAAATGTAACAAAATGTTTTACACATGCAAATCATTGTGCAGGACATTGTGTCTATGCATGAAGTGGACCATGTGCACAGGTACATGTAAGAGATCCAAAACATACTCTTGTACACATGGAGCATTGTAGATTTTTGGGTCATCTCAGTGTGAGTTGCCGGAGAGGGTTTGCTCTCGTCATGTAGGAGGTATGTAAGTCATCTTTCCAAATGGTTCCTATTCCAATAAGGAAATGTGATAATTGGTTCCCTAAGTTGAATGAGACCAATGGATCAGATGAAGCCTTGATGGTGGATGTGATTGAGAGATGTGGCCTCCTTCATAGCTATTGCATGCAACTCGTTGGGTATCTTTCCTCCCCCCTTCAACACTTTGCAAGGATATATCTTTATATGGTCAAATGGCTTCATTGTGACATTGCACAAGCTTACATTTGCACATTGGCCTATGCCCACTATTATGTGTAGTGTGAAATGCACATCTCATTGAATACAAGGATGCCAAATAGAAACAAGTACAATAGCAGGTGGACATAGTGCTAAATAATCTATGGTTACATTTGGCGAGAGCTTGGATTTTTCAAGGCAATCAATTAAGAAGTATTGGGATGACAAGAAAGAGCAATATTGTGTAACGAAAAGACCACATGAAGAGCACACACGATAGCATGATTATTGATGACATAACAATTAGGAATTTTTTTGGGAAATTTGTTGAGTGCTTTGAAGAACACATAAAAGGGATGGATCATGCAACAAAAATATTTTCTCTATAGTAATTCCCTCAATACCCATCCTTCTCTAAGTTGCACGATGGGCCCGTGCAAGTCAAAGCTAATAACATGGTATCCGATATTGGAGGCACTCTAACACAAGTCAAGTTGCCAAGGTTAGCCAATGAGCTCTTCTTTAAGAGATAAGATCTAACGATGACTTTAAATTTTGATAGCGGGCAGATTGAAGACTCTAAATGTCAACAAAATGGCTAGAGCTCTAGGGGATCGTGTACTCTATGATGTCACGATTGTCAAATGAAGATGAGGGATTTTGCCATTACATGCTTGCCATAAAGAAAACATAGAAGCACTATCACCCATGAGATTCAAGAACTAATTATTGGGCTTTGGATTGCAGAGACTTGGGTCTCTAAAAAAGAAGAAGATGTGTGTCAAACAAAGGATACTAGGCACATTGCATGAGCACAAGTAGATGCAGAAAGACAAAAGAACATCATTCCAAAGTGGAGTATATTTAAGAGCACTTCATGACCACTTAATAGTGACTTAAGACCACTTAAGAGTACTTTTGGACCACATAGAAGCGCTTAGTAGTACTTATGGATTGCTTAGAAGCACTAAGTAGCACTTTTGGACCACGTAGTAGTACTTTAGAACTATTTATAAGTACTACAAAACCACTTAATATAGGTTCATGAACATTGAATAGTGCTTTAGGAGGCTTAAAAGTACTTTTGTACAACTTAATAGTACTTCTAGACCACTTTATATTAGTTCAGTGCCATTTAATAGTACTAGAGAACCACTTCTGCACCACTTAAAGGACTAAAGAACCATTTACAATACTTTAGGACCCCTAAGAACCACCCATCTTCATTTTTCCACATACGAGGCATAACCATCCATCTACATTACTAAAAGATAGAGCACAAGTAGATACACAAAGACAAAAAAACGTCATTCCATTCCAAAGTGGAGTATACTTAAGAGCACTTCATGACCACTTACTAGTGACTCAAGACCACTTAACAACACTTTTGGACCGCATAGAAGCACTTAGTAGTTCATCTAGACCAGTTAGAAGAAACAAGTAGTACCTCTAAATAATATTGAATAGCACTTCAAGACCACTTACAAGTACTTTTGTACCACTTAATAGTACTTCTGGACCACTTAATAGTACTTTAGCACCATTTAATAGTACTTCAAAACCACTTAATAGAACTTTTGGACCAATAAAAGGACTAAAACACCACTTATAAGTATAGGTGGACCCCTAAAAAGTGTTTTTAAACCATCCATCTACATTTTTCCACATAGGAGGCACAACCATCCTCTACACTACTAAAAGATAGAGCACGAGTAGATGCACAAAGACAAAATTTTCATTCCAAAGTGGAGATTACGAAATGGAGCTTCGTCTCATTAAAGTGCATTCAAGGAGAATCAACTGCATTTCTTGAGTCTTTTACATGCTTAGAGTGTTTCTACATATGTAGTGTGAACTATTTTCACAACCTCCCTTCAAAGCATGCAGTGTGCCTTGGAGGATCTTGCAGCTCTAAAGCTTTTTGCATGCTCTAGGCTTGGCAGATGGTATGGGAACAATACTTTTGGGCAGGAAGGGGCTATCCTTTTCTCCCTTCTCTAAATGTCCATAACTCCCTACATTTTCCTATGGGTCATGTCCTCACTCCGTTGCATCTACTTTTGCTTTCTTATGTTGTCCACCTTCATTTAAAAAAAGATCATTACACCCTTTCTGGCACATGTATGTCCACAAAGTTTCAAGACAAGATAATGTGACATACCTGCTTCACTGTGGTTTTGTTTTCCCCTTCTTGCTCTCTTCATAGAGAACTTGTCCACCAATTTTCGAAGGGTCTCCACTTCAGCATCAGGGTTGGGTTTGACATCAATTATGCATTTTGAAGGCAGTTTCCACATTGGCTTCTACTACATCATCCAAATGGGCAGTCTCCTCCTTAGCAAGCTTCCCCTCTACCTCCTTGGTAACACTCGCTATTGCATTCTCTGTGGCCTGCACCCACCATCTCTTATCATGTCATCCAAATGAGCAATCTCGTCCTCAGTAGTCTTCTCCTCTTCCTTCTTGTTGGTAACACTCCCTGTTGTAGTCTTTGCTGCCTGGGCATCGGCTTTCATCTTTGGTTGTGTTGCCTTTTTTGAATGTAAAGCACTTTGCAAACTTGGTGGTGAGCTCATTGTTGGGCAGAATCCCTTGGTATACTATCTGAAAAATTAGCCAGCACTCATTGTGAACCATGCTAAGGAAAATTTTACTGCCCTTTATGTGGTTGCTAGTTAACACTGTGAATAACCACCATTGCTAGTTAACACCATCAACCACTAACTCTCTGGGAGATCAATGTCACTTATATATACCAGGAGCTTGCCTAAAAAGCTCAAACCATACTTTGCATTCAATTCCTTGCTTTATAGCAAAACCAACTGAGACAAGGATATTCAAATGGCTTCCCACTTCCTAGAAAACTATACAACATAACTAAGAGTCATAATTGATTTTGGACTGCTTGCCTCAATTAGAATCACACATAAACAACAAAGAAATAAGGCATTTAAACTAATATTGATAGAAACACATTACCTTGCGAAAAAGATCTTGACAACAACACTCTTGTTTTGGCATCATCAAGGTGCACATTCTTCCTGGCACACTTTCTCAGAGGAGTTTTCATTTTGCACAAATGAGGAAGGCATAGTTAGACAAATGAGTACGTAAAAAGAGAGAGAGAGAGAGAGAGAGAGAGAGAGAGAGAGAGAGAGACCTATTCAAGAATCCACCCACACATTTTTTGTCTCTGAATAACTATAGACTGTTTCCATATGAGAGAGAGAGAGAGAGAGACTAGTTGTCATAGTGTGTTTTCATTGGAGTGAGAGAGTGCAGTGGAACGTCTAGGACACCCCACACTACTTGTCATCATCATATCCTTTTTTGAAGTGAGAGACTGAAGTGGCACGTCTAGGATACTTCTCATCTTATCTTTTTTGAAATTCTAAGCATCTTCCCCCCATGTTGAAAATTTTAACCATCTTCCAGCCATGTTGGAAAATGCATTTTTTACACCCCAAAAACCACCATTTGAAAGCCTTCAAAAAAGGAGAAAAGTGGTACCACCTATCCATGCTTTCACCCACGAAGAAACACAATAATTTGAACCATTGAGTTGGTCAACAACTAATGTTTGTTTAACCACGCTGGTTCAAGACAATCACATAATTGATGTTTGAGCTGAACTAGCCACAATTACATGGTGTCCCAACCACCGAGCTAGTTTAGGGAGGGTTTAGGAGACTAGCAATACATTAGGGGAAATATGGGCTCAAAAAGGGCCTCATAAGGGAGAGATTAATAAAAAGATTAACTCCTAAATCTCTAGGTGAAAAGGTCGTGGACCACTTGTGGTAAACCGGGAATTTGATATGTCATCATGGCATTGAAGATGGTGCCAATTCTCCATCGTTGATCTCGATCCTCATCTAGTGGCTTGCACGTGATGCCTTTTTTAGAGCATTGATCGTATTTTGATCCAATGGATCACCATAGACTATGGGCTACAAGTGTGCACTGTAGATCTTTTCATGATCCAAGGGCTTGCATGTATCGCCTTTTTTGGACCATTAGATCCATACTCCCATCCAAGGGCACACGTAGCACGCCAATTGTGGATGGTTGGATCCAAGGTTTCATCCAAGGGCTCCCCTCAATCCACGAAAATGCCATTATTATGGGTGGCCACACTCCCTACCATGCTATGAGTACATCTCCCGCACGCTGCCATGTTCCCACAAGCACCAGTCTGTTGTTGCGATAGTCTTCCCATGCTGTTGGATCAAGCCACGATCCAACATCCATGATACAATGATGTATCACTTAATAGATCCTCCATGATCCAATGGATGTGAGTGAATAGATGAAAGGGTATCCATTTTGGAGAATATGATGTACAACAAGAAATCAGCATTGGAAGTGCACATATTGAAATGTCTTATGGCAATGTTGTTAAGATTAACAAAAAAAATTATGTACCCCAAATCATGAAAAAAATGATATTCGTTAGCAAATTTATGGACCCTGATATGTTCATCGAGTTTCATCATAGCCATTGCTCAATACACCATTGATTACCAACAAGTTGCACATATGTTGTGACATGCTCCAAATATGGGCAACTATATTTCTTGGATAGAAATTACCCTCATCCCACCAATGAAGTACACACAGCTTCTATGAAAATACCCACCCTTACAAAAAACTTCTATGGCACTATCGCCTAGGACATCTGAACCTTTAATATCAGCATTTTTCTCACCTTAAATTATGAATTACCCTCATCTAGTCGCCTAACCCTCTGTGAAGGATGTATATATGGAAAAATGTTTGGCATAAAATCCCTAAACGTCGCACCAAAACCTCATATCCCCTACAAATAATCCACTCAGACCTCTACAAATTGCCTATGAAGTCTGTGACAACTTAACAAGTATTTCATGAGATTCATAAAAGACTATACCCATTTTATAGTTGTCTCCTTTCTAAAAGACAAATAGTCAAAAACTATACTTAATACTAGTTTGATAGCAAAACATGATATAAAAATGTCCTTTTCATGTTGTGGGGAAGAATTCACAACTCGAGTCTTAGGTAGACTCTTAATAGGCTCATAATACTATTTGTAAAAAATATAAGAAATGGAAAACATCATCACACACGATTACAAAGTACCTACAAAAGTATAGTAACTTAGTTTTTCACCCTGCAAGATTCAAAACAAGTTTCACAATAAATCTTGCATTTATAGTTTTAAAGTATCCATAAGTGTGCTACACATAAAAAAAATTTGTCGATATCACTCATTCATGACTAGATCCACACTACAAAAATAATCTAGACCTTTGAAGATTCTTATGATATTAATTGATCCTTGTATCTTGACATTAGCAAAAATTGTAGCATAAATCTAGACCTTTGAAGATTCTTATGATATTAATTGATCCTTGTATCTTGACACTAGCATAAATTGTAGCATAACTGACAATCAAAACAAGGTTTGAATTTTATGTTCTACATGATATTTTGTCTCCTAAAAACTCATGGTACTCCATAATATCATTTTGAAGACATATACAAACTTGGTTGGGTTTGAAACTCATTATACATATCAAAAAATATGTAAAAGCTCAAATTTACCTAGAACAATGCTTGAAATTTTTGTGATAGCTCGACCTTAAGACTTTAGGGAAAAATCAAAGTCATAGGTGTGCATTCAAATCCATAATAATTCCAAGTGTTTTTCAATACATAAGCTATTATGGTCAATAATCAAAACCCCAAAATACCTTATCAATGCCATCCATGTGTGCCATTTCAAAAATACATCTACTGCATGAGGATTTACATGTATCACTGCATGTAACAATTTCTCATTACTTTTTTCATTATGAAAAAATGCTTGATGAAAATGCTTAGGAACACAAATAGGTTATCAAATGGAAAAGCATTTAGAAGAATCATTAGCATAAAAACCAATTTTATGCATTGTGACTATTATATTGAAACCCCTATATATCATTTTGGAACCATCATGCTTTCAGTAGCACAATCATGAAAACCCTATAGTTTTCTTCCATTATTTTCTCAATACTACAATATAGTTTAGCTCATCATCGATTATATTTTTTTCTCTTATGCCTACATTACTTTTTTGTTGAAACAATGCAACACCACCAAAAGTCCATGGTAATTAATTACTGATCAATGCTCTCAAAATAAAAATGATGACTGAGAGTGCTCTCAACAAAAGAGAAATGGAAGAGGGTGAAAGAGAGGGAGAGCCAGAAGAGAGCCGTACAAGTTTTTGGTGGGTCCAGAAACCCTAATCTTCTATGTCATCCATATATATATATATCTATTTGAGCTTTGTACATAACCGAGGTGCCTTAGGTTAAGGCACAGTGGCCTCAACCTCCCACTTAAAGACCAATGTGCCTTTAATGGAGGATAGGCAATGAGCATATTATCCAATGCTTATCAATACATGACAATACTTAAACCACTAACTAGGTAGACTCTTCATCAACATATCTATAGGGTTAATATTTGTATGAACCTTGACAATCTCTATGTGCTTGTCCTCAAGTACCTCCTTGATAAAATGGTACCTGACCTCATGTTTGGTCTTTGCATGAAAGACTAGGTTTCGTGCTAGCTGAATAGCACTCATGGAATCATTATGCAATATCGGTACACCTACTAGTTTCCACAACTGGGCTTGCATGATCAGTAGAGTTCAGTTAATTACCAATCATCAGGCTTGCATGCTCAGTAGAGTGCAGTTAATTACCACAGTTAATTACTAGTTAATTACCAGGATGGTGGCATCTGTTTCATGATTAACTACCTCGAAATTAAAGTTGAATCCTTCTATTTTATCAATTCTTTAAGGAAAAAAGAGAATGAGTAAAATCATGGACATGAGACGCGACACAGGGTCTGTTAGAACCTGATCCTCCCTGCAAATGTCAAGGGTGGTGATTTATTATTGATTTTGTGATGTCCATATTTTGAAAGCTAAAGTCCAACAAATACATGAATAAGGCAATACAATAACTGATCTGCGTTGCATTTTTTACAATATTGACACATGGACTAAAACCATATGAATAAAGGTGTAGTCATCCTTCAATCTTGCATCGATCTTGAATTTCCTTGCTCCCTCGCATCGATAACATGCATTAAACAAGAGGAATGTTGTAAGAATTCAGATTAAAAACAAGAAAATTTGAATGGACCAATAATTAAAAATATTTATATTATAATATATAATATATAATTATTATAACCACACATAGTGTGGGTGGGGAGGCGGCACACTTCCTTCCCCAAAGAGTTATAATCTGAGGGAACGAGCCCTTCCCTGGGTATCGAGATAATGTCGAGAATATAAACGCCGAGAATATTAGCACCGAGGATGAGTCTCGCGAATGGATAAGAAACTGGCATATTACCTCAATGTCAATAGTCATAATCGTAGTCGAACGTCGAGAGATAATATCCGAAAAACTTGCTAATGTGACCCTGAGAGGATCTGTGTGTGTCCTTGAGCGAGATGATTCCAACATTCTCAAATCGTTCAGTAGACTCTAGACAGCACAAAAAGATAACTATAGAGCATGTAACATTCTTACTCTCCACTTAGCCACTCCACTTAGCCAGCGTTACGTGCCTCTCTAACCTCGCGAAAATGGGGGTTTGATCGATAAGTCGAGTTTGTGAGAGTAGAGCATAAGGTCATCACGAGGCTCTCCAAAGCTTCGCATGCCAATAAGCCCAAACTTGCAAATCAAGGAGACCATCTCTTCAAATCGAATAGGTTTGAAACGTTTATATAGTCCTTTTATTGTGAAAATCACCTATATGCTTATATGCTTTTAGTGCTTTAGTCAAAAGCTTAGCTTTTACATCAAATGAAATCAAGGGCTTAGATTCATGACAAGTGGCTCAAAGGGGTGTGAGAAAACCCAAACATCTCACTAGGCTACGTGTCGTAAATATCATCGAGTGCATCAAGTAGGAGAATTCTCAAAAAAGTAAATTTTAAATCTAGATGCTTGAAAGTCTAGAACATAAGTTCTATTGAGTGAAATTCAAATGATTATCTTTTGACCAAATGAATGCTAAACCTTTTTCAAGTAGGAGATGAAATGGAGCGTATAGGTTTGAAAATAGTCCATTGTAGCATGTTGCCAATCCCAACAACCTTTGAACATTTGTCAACAAAGGATACAATACGATGATAAATCTCGATGGTGGCTTTTGAACAATAGATGCTAAAGACATGAACTTGTCCCCAAGAAGCTTCACATTGTATCTTGCCGATGTTTCTAGAGCTTCCCGGAAGACCTCTATATGCTGATTCCAAGTTTTTAATAAGTCAAAGCTGAACAACGATAATCTCAAGTCAATAAAATGATATTATTCTCGCTATTCTTTGAATATTCAAACTTGATAATGGCCCGAAGGAATTCTGGTTTGTGGTTATCGATTCGATAATCCATCTCAGGTTTGAGAAGCGTATGATTCGCACGGTCGATGAAATGTCGAAGAATTGTGGAAGTATCAATTCCCAGACGAAGATTTGCTTTTCTGTCGTGAATCATCATCATGTTCTTGGTGACCGTCTGGCTTGCAAAATCGTTGCTACATGATAGATATGTTTCTGAAGCTCTCTTTTTTTCATTGTCGTAATCATGCACGATCGGCGAGCCCAGAAATCCGCCACGCAAAGCGTCTCTGCTGGAGGCACAGCTTGTGTGGTCTCAAATCCACCCAAAAGCCAGATCTGAGTTGTAAAGTTATGAAACCTCCAATGGGCGGTTGATTCTTCCTCCTCGTTCGGGGAACTTTCTCCTGATCCTCGGCGAGGTACGCGCACTGGCGCGCGAGAACTACAGAGACAGCTGTCACATGGTTGCTTGAAAAGCTGATCGAGGAGAAATTTCGTTCAGCAAACTATTCTGCTGCCAACCGGTAACTCACGGTCGACAACTTGTCTCTTGACAGACGATCCGGTATGCGGAATTTCCCGTGGACTCAGCAAAGCGAATCAAAAGCATGAAAGGCGGCGTAAAGGTCGACTTCAGTGATTGGTTTAGGGGCACGGGGGACGCCATGGATGCTTGAATAATTGATGAGATTGGCCGTGTCTACCGGAATGCAGACAATCCAGTAGCAAAGGAGGCCAACATGCCCTCCAAGATAGCTTTCCAATAACAACAAAACAAATAACAACATGCAAGATGGCTTTCCAAAACACGGAGGCAACATGCCCTCCAAAGATGGCATTACGAACATGACAAAAAGTAAGAAGCATCAACGTACATACTTAACAAATTGCTCATAGATACATTGGTCTGGTCCTTGTCCTCACCTCATAGTCAATCTTGGAGTCTCTTCAAAAACTCAGCACAATCCGTCGTGTGTCTTTGATGATTTGTAAATTTGCATTCACAAATTACTGGCATAAACAATAGTACCTTAGCGTGTTCCTCACCTACTTTCATGTACAATCATGGGCAGTGGTGGTCTCAATCCCAAACAAAATGGATCCGAACTAACAATAGTCACCATTTCTTAAGCTCGTGTCATCCTCTAAGTTCACCTAATGTCTCTCTTTCCACAAAGCCCTTATCATAACTTTTTTGTGTTTATGTTTCCAAGTTGCTTTTGTTTTATACCATGGTCCATCACTCCCAATGTTCTCCTACTCTAAGGTGCATCATCTACATTTATGGCGCATCTATGTCCTTCTCTCACCCCTCCCAATTTACTCACTTAAGTTTTCTCTTTTATTAATGTCCCATCCCAACTCCCCCAAACCTCTCCCACGGTAAGGTGGCTAGTCTTTTAAACTATACAGCACACACCATAGCACAAAAAAGGCTTCTATGTATAAAAAGTAAAATTCAAATAGACATAGGAAAAAAGTATGGGAAAAGGATGTTCATTGCATGATGGATAAGCATGTATGTTTGGTGCATGTTCAATGTAGCATGCCACTACTTCATAATTGAGGGATGGCGAGTCACCTTTTCTGACATCCCACTCTTTCTCAAAATCATAAATGATAGCAAAAATCGAGTCCATATGCAATGCATTGTGGCATACATCACCATAACCTAGTAGAGATGGAAAGATCTCATGTTGAGGGCATATTTGCATATCCACATGATTAGAGTGGAGTTAGAGTGTGGAATTCAATCCATGTGATCATGTTTATGGCTTCACATTACATAAATAAGTCTATGCTGATGTAGATGGAGAAGCCTCATGCTAAGAGCATACTTGCACATTTGCATGATCAAGATGTGGAGGTTAATCTATATAAGCATTTAATAAATATATTCATAAAACCTCAGATCTGAAGTGGCGTTGTAACTGGTATGTACCCTTTGGAAAGTAAACAGTGTAGTAGTTTCTCTTTCTTTATCACACGAATATCATATGGAGTCATGACTCAAATATTATCACAATGTGGAATGGCTCCATGTTGAAGACTATCTGGTGCTCTATGCTAGAGGCTTACCCATCTACCTTTAAGAGTGTCTACCCCATGAGAACACTACATGATGCTTCATTGTGGAATAATACCAAACAAGGATGTGGATCTATGAGCATTCATACTCTTAATAAGTTGTGTTGAACGCTGAGGTGCCTCTATGGAGCTTATACTTTGAGCAAGCCATTGCTTTTTCTGGTTATGAGGTTCTAAATGGCCAAAAATTTCAATTCCTGAGAAATTTTGAGAAATTTAAATGGCCATACATTTTGATCCATCATGGACCTATGAGGTATTGTGTGAAAAGAAAAAAAAACACAACAAGCCATGTAGTGCTCACCTGACTCTTGAGATTTGATTTTTGGCATTCATTAAGCATTGTTATTAGATCCACTTGTTCCATTATAGCCTTTTCAAACCAGTACACAAAATGAACAAGATAAAATATTTTATTTCATTTCTTAAAGCAATGTGTAGTCTAGCTATAGACTAGCACATCCTTAGAGGAGATTGAAATCTACCAATTTCCCAAGTGATCCGCCGCTGCCTAAAACACTCAATTGGCTCCTAATGCAGTCATTTCCCTTAGATCTATCATCAATGTTCACATTTATACATTTGACATACTACCTCATTACTTTTATCGATGGGTATTTCATCACACCAATGATTCACTTGTAGTCTAAGAGTTGTCTTTCTTTTGGATTTAGAACAACTACACAAATCTTGTACTCACATGACACCAAAAAAGTCACATTTATTTACTATTTTTTCCATTAATTCTTGTACATACATTAGTCTTGTAAAGCCTCTTGTCTATTCAACAACATCTTGTTGCCAATATCTTATTTAAGAGGTTTCATTTTTGGCATCCAACTATTCTAACATGTCTTGGATCATACTTTTTCTAAGAACTTCTCTAACACCCACACAAGTTGGATTATGGCATACAAAATAGCTTGTTTTGAGACGGAATATTGCTTATTGAGCATTTTTATCCTAAGCCCCATAGGGGTAGGCTATGTTGAAGTCATGTTAAGTCTATTGTTTTCTTTTCTACCTTGTCCTAGTTCTTACATGATTACGAAATTACATTAGGATTACTTTGTGTGTCTATCATCCTATCCTTGAGTCGACTTTGGACATACCATCTTTCTTTAGATAGCTTGGAAATTAATAAAAGAAAAGATACAAATGGCCATACCTCTCTCTCTCTCTCTCTCTCTCTCTCTCTCTCTCCAAAATGTCACTGTGACTCATAAAAAATACACAACCTCTAAAATCGATATTTCAAGCTCCATAGGGTAGAATCTAAACAAACTTGAAGCAAAATGGAGAGGAATATGAGGTCTAGTGAGTTTAACAAATTATGCACATGTTTCAAGGATATGTCTTATAACTTGATAAAATAAAGGGCTTATGCCTTGACAAAGCAAGTGCTTACACTCTCTTTACAAAGGATAAAGAACAAGTCTAATACCATGTTAGAGGATAGAGGGAAGAGAGAGTGGAATGTGAAGCCTTAGCTCATTGCAGTCAATTGTTTCTTCCATGATTATGTTCCACAATTTTTATAATTTCTTTTGGCGTCAAACAATTGATATGACCATCTTTGTGAGGGAAATAAGTATGGAAAGATGAATTGTTTTGGGAAAAGTCTATATGAGATAGTTGTAGGCTTTTTGGCAGGCTACAGTTTTGATACCTTGCATTTTTCATGATTCAATCATTTGGGTGAAGAGATAGTGACCCGAAGATTTAAAAAAAGCATGCTAGCCTACTTTTTGTGCTCCAATTTATGTGCAAGATTTTTAAATGCAGATTTGAGGCCCAAAATGGTGGATTTTGCAAGAAAGTGATGATGACTGAAGTGATAAGAAATTGAAAGATAGTTCAAATTCTTAATATTGATTATTTCCACATTCTGCACCATTTGGGAGATACAAGCCTCTGAAGAGGGCTGATTTTCTAGTGATCTATTTTTGGTAGGAGGGGGGCTGATTTTGGGAAAAGCAAGTTTGTGGCTCAAAGAAGATAGATTTTCCTGAAGGCCAAGATCATCAAGAACACACTGATTTTTGCCATAGCTCTTGTTATGTAGATTTCAAGGCAGATTTTGAAGGAGAACCAGATTCTTGAGGACTAGGGATAGAGTTCGAGATCTAGGTTGAGATTGAGATTAAGATACCTACTTCCAACTGAGATTTAGATTGAGAGTAAAATTATGATTGAGATTGAGATACTGGAGGTAGAGCACGGGGGTGTTGGGGCAGCACATCTTTCTTCCTACGAGAAGAGTTTCTTTGTAAGGATTTCTCTTGAATAAAGATATTCTTCTTCTCCAATTCTAGATTGCTATTTGTGAAATCCCTACTTCTATGACTTGGCACCTCACGTGGTATCAAAGCGTGGTTTTGTTGTCTAAAAGACACACCATTCTCGAGACACATTTTGAAATCTTACAAAGGGTAAACATTCAATTTTGGATTTGTGTCAGAGATATAATTCCAAATCAATTTTTCCTTGTGTGGGAGACAGAGATTTTGAAATTCCATTTTTTGGAATTTCAATTCAATTTTCCTTGTGTGAGAGAGATTTTGAAATTCTATTTTTTGGAATTCCAAGAAGGTAGAATTGGGAAGATGGAAGATCAAGATGTTCTAAGCATGAAGTGCATGATGGATTTTCTTGATTGGAAATTATGGGCTATGAAGGCATTCCAAGAAGAGAATGTGGATGTAAATCAGAAGCATATTGATGTTGGATCTCGACTAAATAAAGTGGCGCATAGAAATCATGTGGTCATAGGGCAATTGGATCCTAATAGAGTTAATCGAGGAGATTCGAATGAATTATGGGAAGATAATCAAAGAAGAATCTGTAAGAATATGAGTATGTGGATCAAGTTCAGGTTCCTGATTTGAACTAGACTGCAGACATCGATTCGAAGCCCTTCTCAGGCTCAAAGCCCGATATGAGAGAGATATGTGGCAAGAAATACAAAGATGGAAGAATCGGGCATTTATGATAGTACCCTCACAACAGAGGTCAAAGGAGGAATGTCTAGAACATAGAAGATCCCACCGATGTAGCATTAAAATAGGTTTTCAATACAACATAACATTCAAATTTTGACGGGATCAACAAGACAGGTGAAGACATTGAAGCTTGGATAGAAGAACTGGAGGATTATTTTGTGCTATGGTAATTTGATAAAGGTGGAAAGGCTAAAGTAATACTACAACTTAATGGCCCAGATTGTAGCAAGCATAATGGAAGTGGAAAGTCTAAAGTGGCAATCCTACAGCTTAAAGGCCTTGCCAAGTTATGGTGGAAAAAGATTGCAATAAGCATAATCGAGTTGATCACATGGATCCTATTCAAAAAGATTGCAGTAGAAAGGTATTTTCCATCCAAATTCAAAATGAATAAGAAAGGTATTTTCCACCTGAATTCAAAACGAATAAGAAAATGTATTTTCTTGTACCAAAACAATGAGGGCTATTTGTTGAGCAATATCAAGATAAATTCTTGGAACTTCATCGACTGTGAGCTGTGTACGGATCCACCCAACAAAGGTCTATATGCTTGGAATGCTTAGCAATCTCTACCAAACAACAACATATCATATTTGTACAAAAGTGATTTTTATAACAAAGATTCATTAAAGATCGGATCATCAAAACTCTAGGCCTTGTTATCCTCACCAAAATCTACTTTTGAAGAATTGTAGGACCTCATTATTAATGACACATTCTTGTAAATAAACGTAACCTTCCTAAAAGTTTTTGAGATACTTTGGAAAAGAAATCTTATACAAAATTAAGGATAGCAAGGAGTCGGATAAATTTGCATTGACCTGCTTGAAAATCAACCTTCTTTCTAGTTGCTTTTTAAAAAATCTCACCCAATTGCTCCTTCCAAACTTGAGGTGTGCTATATCTTAATTCCTCTCAATACATTGATGTACAAAAAAGTCAGAGGAAGTTCCTCAAAGATTTCAAGTTCTCACTTGAATTATTTGAAATGGAGAGGGGAATACAGTTGAGAGAACAAATGGAAAATTTTTGAAGGAAATACATTCAAACTCAAAAAAGATGAGAGGGGGTCACATCATGCACATAAATTTTAAATCTTTTGAAAGAAAAAAACTAAAAAACGAGAGCTCATAAGGGAGATGGTGGAAAATGGAGACATCATGGCATGCAACCCCATCTAAGCTTAAGAGGGACAAAGAGGAAAAGCTTCACACTCAATAAGGTTTGGGAGAGGAGGGAGTCATAAGATGAAAGGGAGAAATGTGGGATATGGAATTGAGGTGGTAGTTGGATGAGATGATCTAGTTTCAAGAAAATTGATCCCATATCTACCCTAGTTTAGCAAAGACGACAAAGGGGTAGAAGATGGTCAAGATTCCCCTTGCCCCACTCCCCCTAAAAAAATATTTTATTTTGGATGAATGATTGAGCGACTTTATGGTCAAAGAGAAGTTTAAGGTCCAAAACTCTATTCAGTAATGTTTAACTCAAATCTTTCTAATTTTTGACATCCATTACTTAAGTTTACCATGGCTGGCAACACTCTCTAATACGAAATTGTTGTTCTTTATGAGCTCAAGTTTACATTCCCTAGTTTTCGTATTATATTACTAAATCACAAACTAACTTATATATCTAATTTAACTAATTTAAATGTACGATGTTATTTAATGTACCCCAACATCTTTTTATAAATACTACCCCCATAACAGATCTTTCATTGTGGATGGCCAAGAGTATGTAAATACTTTTACAAGCTCTTAGTGATTTGAACAAGCACTTTTCTTAGCCTATTGAAGCTAATTTTTTCTTGCACAATTAAGAACCCATTGGATTGACTTTCATTTTTCTCAAATTTTCTTAAAGAATGTCAATCTCACAAAGTTGTGTTTTGCATCTCAAGGTGAAGGAATTTTATAGCACTCTCCCATGTGAGCATTTGACTTTTTAACTTTTTATTCTAGTCCATGATTCTTCTTTCGTAGATTGGTATATCATATTTCCTTCTAATGTGAGCTTGTCTAGATGATACCCAATGTTGATACCAAGCCTCTAGCATTCTAATCGTTGCATCTTTTTTTCATGATCCAAAGAGTGTTTATGTGTATGGACTCTATAAGCGTGTAACATTTGACAATATTCTAGTAAGCCGATCTTTCCTTCACACATAAATTTCATAAAGCTAGTCATCCCATGAAACAATGAAGTGCAAGAGGAGAATGGATATATGAAATATGTCTTCCCACTTAGCCATAAATCCATATTTCTTTCCCCTCCATTTCAAAGACTTATTAAATCACTTTCACTTCCGAAGGAGCATTTGTCCCTATCTAGACGATTCTCTACATTAATTTAGAAGTGAATGTCCACCCTTCTCTTACTCCTCACACCCCCTCTAGTTGGAGACATGTTTTCACCTAACATACAAATAGCATTAACTTTAGCAAACATTGCTCGAAGGGCCAAGCTAGTGATATGATCAATTCATAGATTGCCAAGAAGAAAGCCTTTGCATAAAGATCGTTGTAGAGGCTAAAAATCACTATTATAGTCCTCCAATTCTCACCAAAACCCATCTTGATAAGTGCAAAGCTATGTACTAAGAACCTACCAAAAAAAGAAGAGGAGACAAAGAGTTGCTCATATGTTAAAGAAAAAGGCACATTTCTTGTAGCAAGGATTAAACTCCAATAAATCTAGGGACTCGTAGAAACATCACCATATGCAGGTGAAAGTCAATCTTATAGCAAAGAAATTGTATGAAGAGAACCAATGCCATGAGTTGTGCTAGATGTTGAAAAGGGCTCAAAAGATAGAATCTAGCCTTTTAGAATATGGTGGAGCTAGCATGTGTGAATGTCGAGGGGTGGTAATATTGGAAGGAAAGGGGATGGAGGGGAGACTGATGTGGAAGCTAGGATCAAAAGCTCTATCGTGGAGGGTAGACTCCAAATGCACTAGCATGGGTCAAGATTCGGCTGTACTTATGTGTCATTGGAGTCTATGACCTAAAATCCGTGAAGTTCAAGGGTCTAACATGGCAATTAAGTCTGAGTCTGCCAAAATGCTAGTATGTAGGTTCTGAAATTTGGAGTCAAAGATGTCTCTGAATAACAAAAGGTAAGACATCATTAGTGTATGCTGAAATTGCACACAAAAATAAGGATGATGCAAAGAGTGATGGATCATTGCCGAGAATATTTGGAACAAAACTTGAAAGGCAATGGAATGCTTCGTAATAGAGAGCAATGAAATCAATGACAAAAAGTTTCTTAGAACGTATGGCCAAGCCTTAAGAGAAACCTAGGAGCTTGGAACTTCGAGCAAGACAAGACTTCAGATTGAAAGTCAAAACCAAGATTCAATAGAGGTTGCACCTCTGAAGGTTGAAGAATATGTCTACTGTAGGCATGTTGAAGAGTTGTTGAACTATTGAACAAATGTGTCCAAGGGTGGCACATTGCCAACTACAAAAAGGAAGTGCCCTCCTCCCTTCTCCCTATCCGCAGCAAAGACCGAGGCAAAGGGGATCTTGCCCATCTACCCCTTTTTGTCATCTTTGCTAAATTAGGGTCGTTATGGCATCATTTCTCTTGAAACCAAATCATCTAGTCCAACTACCCCCTCAATTCCATCTCCCATATTTGCCACTTTGATCTCCCAAATCTTCAAGTCGCATACCACTCTCTCCCCTTCCAAACCCTATTTAGTGGGAAACTTTCCTCTTCGTCCCTCTTAAGCTTTAGATCCGTTTGCATGCCATGATAGCTCCATTCCATCTCTATTATGAGATCTTTTCAAGTCCCTCAAAAAATGTAAAAAATTTTAGTGTGATGTGATCCACTCTCATTGTTTTGAAGTTTAGCACATTTTCCTACTCTTTCCATTTATTCTGTCATCTAAGTTCCTCTCTCATTCAAATCATTCCAAGGAGAAAACTTAAAATCTTTGAGGGTCTTCCTCTAACTTACAACATTCAATGTCTAAAGGAAATCATACAACACACTCTAAGTTTGGAAGGAGCAAATGGGGAGGTTCTTTGAAAAAGATGGAAAGAACAATGAGTTTCAAGCAACAAACTTAGTGGTGTATGTAAATTTTATCCTCCTTGCATCCATCTTTCAACCCTGATAGAGAGTTGAACATTTCCACTCTTGCTATCCTTAATTTTGCATGACCCTTCTTCAAAAGACCTCAAAAATATTTTGGAGGATTCCGTCAATTCGAGTTATACTGATGAGCCATAGCCACTTGTAATGGTGAAGGCATAGTAGGAGCAAAGACTACAAGGGGCATGGGAAGCCACATCTAAGAGCACTGATGAGCACATGGGATAGGAAAGCCAAGTGAGTGAAAAGCAAAAAGGTAAGGCAAGAGACGAAAAAGCAAAACTTTGATTACTGCAAGGAACCTGCAAGAGTGACTATAGAATATTTGAGAGAGATGGTGGCTAGGAGAAAAAATTCACTTGCCAAGAGATTGAGCCACACAATATAGCACATGGTTTGAGATCAATGGGAACCAACTGAGTTATCGAAGAGATGCCGACACAGTCTGAGCTTATCTCAGATTCAACTTACAATAAACCCGAATAATTGGAGATACAGGCAACATATCAATCAGGCCTTTAAAACTAGCGGTCCAGACCAAATGGGCCAACCGTATTTGTATGAGACTTCCTAACAAGATCCATAGGAACGTTATCCAATGTATGCAGCCAGCTATCTCTGGAGACAGAAATATGATTTCTTGTAGCAACGTACCTGCTGTTACATCGATCATGTTTTAGAGGATCACAATACTCCAGAAACGTGTCTTCCAAAGTTATTTCTGAAGAAAGGCAGAAGCAGAGAAATAGGCAGGACTCTTTGCAGGTCCTCAAGTGCAACGAGTTAGAAGAAAACTAAAATTGCAGAGTGATGGTGGGCCATCTCCATGCAGAACAGTCCTTGATAATGTCCAATCTGCCTTCTTTACAATATTTGCACACACGTAGAAATGTCATTCCAAGCACGTTCCCATCCCCACTAATGTCAACATTCTGTTTCAGGGGCCACTTACAGATATGATCCCATTGTATGACCTGGACATGGATTTCTCTGTGAGCAATTCAATGAATTGGAAGTCTGTTATGATCCACGCTTCTGTGTGGCCTCTGCTGCATAATCTAAAACCCGAGTAAAAGTGGCAAGTTACTCTCTATCATCTCCAATGTTGGAAGCCTCAGTGAAGCATAAGATTGTTGAGCTACCACCACAAGTGTCTCATGAGTAGACTTTGAGATCCCTAAGAAGAAAGGGAATCGTTCCAGCAGGCAAAAATCACAAATGCCATTCTTGCATCTATACTTTGTTCCCGTTTGCAATTTTCAAAGCAATGATTGTCTTGTGTATACTGTCGAATTCACATTTGACTGCACAGCCCAACTGAGAAACTCTGCTTTTGATCTGCTGGATAGCTTATCAATAAACCTCTGTGGAAAATAATGGCATTTATGATGCATATCTAACCTAATTTATCTGCTAGCCATGGAAATAAGCAAATACTGAACAATCAGAAACTTTCGAACTAGCCAGTAATCCAGTCAACCACACGTCGATCCATGATCATTACTGCCCAAATAAATTTGAAGTCCATACCTTAAAAAAGAAATTGCTTTAAGATACTTCTGAGTCATATAACACAGGACCAACATATTGCTCAATCAGCCAACATTACTTGTCCTTCCCTATGTGAGCAATCAGAATAGTTTCTTTTGAAATATGCCAAAAATTCAATGTTTCCATCAGCACCTTTCAGTGGAGACTCTATCCATCCTTCACAGGTAAACCCATGGCCCTCAATCCCTGCAATTACTCTCTGCAGAACCTGTTTCGGCACAGCATTCAGCTTTCAGACCCACAATGTGATATAATACATTTCAGTATACAAATATAAAGGACAGCTTTAAAATATGGAATTTTCCATCTGCCAACAGAATCCACGTTACACCAGAGCCCTATGACACTGTTAGGTTTCTATCATTACCACCTAAATTTTAGTGACTTCTTCATGCTTTTCCAGCCATTGGAAATTCCATCAAGTGGATGGGAGAGAACCTCCATGACTTTATAGTTGATCTTCCACAGACATAAGGAGATGTGCTTCTATCCTTGTGGTTGACTGTCTTACCGGGATGTCTCACTTCATTTCAACTAGAGAGCCTGTGTGTGCCTCACAAGTAAAGATTTGTTTCTAAATAACGTGTTTCTAAATATCAGACAGGGATTCGAGATTGGCTCCTTAATTTTGGACTGCGGAATTTAATGCACTCAAGACGAAATTGGGAATTAGTGGGGATCATCCTGAAATATATGTTTAGATAGAGAGGGTCAACCAAACTTTGAAAGATATGCTGAGAGCATGTGTTTCCTTAAGGCAAGTTCTTGGAACATGGGGTTGCCATTACTAGAACTTGCCTATAACAATAGAAAGCATTCATCCACAGAGATGAGTCATTTCAAATTAAACTGCAGGTTTAGACCAGCTAATCCAACTATAGTGGGAGTCCCACAAAAGATAACTAGTGCCGCCGATATATAATCCAAACGCAGAGGATGTTGAAACTGGATAAGTCAAACATCCGCCCAGCTATAGATAGAGGTAAGATATATGCTGATGAGAAAATATCTTTTAGAGAATTTAAAGGACAAAAAATTTTCTCAAGATTCCTTCACACGCTAAATCCTTAGCTACAAGACAATGCGTGAGGTTATCACCCCGATATTGTGGGCCATGGTTAATTCTAAAGAGAATAGGAAAGGTTACCTATTGGTTGCAATTAGCACAAGGTTGCAAGGTGCATCCAAAGTCTCATGTGTCTTTGTTAAACGATTTTTGCAACTAACTGATTCATTGATTATAGAATTGTTATGTTACAGAAACTAGAGGAAAATGCAGCACGCAAGTAGAATTGTTATGTTACAGAAACTACAGAAGAATGCAAAACACAAACCAACCAGAATCCTAGACAGGTAGAAATGATTGTTTGAAACATGAAGATACCTACGGTGTTGATTGCTTAGCATAGTCTTCCTCTATCTTGAGGCTACCTGGAAATCTATTTACCAGATACGGAGAGCATTCCAAGATTTCATCATCGAGAACATTGATGCTTAAAGAGGAAAGGAATGTTGCGTTCCAGTTAGAATGCAGTATGACCTCAAATGAGTTGATGACAAAAAGTCCTTAGAGAGACTAGTGGTAATATATGTAAGTGTAAATAGTTTCTTGCTATGGTATTTGATGATCGGGGTCCAAGACGACTAGAAGGTTCCGAGGCCCCATGCACATTAGATGGGTTAATTCATTAGCCATGTTCCTAGGGGAAAGTGCCTAGGGGCAAAGATGAGTTAAGTGAATTGGAAAAGACCCAAAGGGGTTTCATTCATTAATGCATGGGAAGCGGTTTGGAACGTTAGTGACTGGCTAAATATGGTAAGGAGCTTTCTAGGTGATTGACGAACCAAGTTGGGCATTTTGAAATGCTTTAGGAGGTGATTGAGGCTTATGAAGCCATAGTTCATATGGCCAAGCCTTGCATGCCATAATTCTGCATTTTGCATTTCTACAATCATTGTTGCCACATGTACATTAGACAAATTGTTGTCAAGTTTGTCCAGCTGGTACAACCCTAATTCAAAGTGTTGTAGTGACTATTTGATAGTCTTTTTCTCCATCCTTGACAATGCACTGACTATTTGATAGTCTTTTTCTCCGTCCTTGACAATGCACTTACCATCTTCAAAATGGACAGCCAAGCCTCTTTTCCCAAAAGAGAACACAAAAGTAAATTCTTCTTTATCCCTGGCACATACAAGACATCTGGAAGGCATAGATCAGTCCCATCAACTGATAACAGCAAATTCCTCCCACTCTCCTTTCACAAGATATGAAGAATTGTTGGTAGAAGACACACTTTTGCCAACAAGAAAATGCTGCAAATCTGAAACTAAACTCCCCTTGGAAGCATTGTGCCTAGAAGCACCACTATCAAAGTACCATACAACATCTGAAGCATCACCCACACTAGCAACCTCATGGTTGGCACCACAGCTGACATCATAAATGCAAACCAAAAAGGCCCATCTTCTGTAACAAGGTTTGCTGAAGCACTACCTTGTTTGCATCTGATGCATTTGAGTCTGAAACTGTCATTCCAGCTTCCCTCTCTTTCCTTTCTTTCTCCAATCTTTTCCAAAGACTCCAGTAATCAACAGCGACCCGTCGACCCACCCAGCATGTCGTCTCCACCCTCTAAGATAGCCTTCCCACGCCCTGCTAGGGGGGCTGCCTCAGCCCTACTAGCAACGAAAATGCAATGCCTTGTGACATATGGACTGCTAGATCTTGCTTTTTCTCAGCAATGCAATGCTATCCTAGCAGCCCTATTGAAGCATTTCTCGCATAGTAGTCAAATGGCCAAGCTCTTTGATTGGCCATAGACATTGACCTTCTTTATGGGTGGCTGAAATGACCAGAAAAATCTTGCAAACCTCTTGTCAGACCCTCATTATTATTACCCAGGCATCGCAAAGACCTTCATGGGGACATGGTTTTTGAACTGCTAGCTTAGCATATGCCAGTGCTAGAGTCTTAGCCTTGGCAAAAGCACTGCCAAGACATGGCGAGGCTCTCTATGTAGCACACGTCCCAGTGAAACACATAGAGAAGACTCCTCTGGGATAACTAGTCTATGTCTTAATGAGGGATCGGAGAATGCTTAGAGGCAGGATGACCTGAGCCAAGAGCCTAGTTGATGCACGTGTGGATGCTGCATTGCAGACAAATAGAACACCTTCCACCCCAACATCTGAAAGGTGGAGAAGACTACTAGAGTTTTTGCATTTAGCCAACAAGGCTTGATCATCACCATGCACATTAACATGCATATTTTTGCTTGTCTGTTCTTCCTGCAACAACAGCCCCACAAGTTCCTCAAGTTAACTGGTACTTTACTACCCTCATAAACAAATTCAGATAATTTTATGGAAAATCAGATGTGTCTTTGGCAAAGAATTCAGAGTTGTAGATATAAGCTGACTATCAGGTATGACTCATCAATATTCAGCATCTTAGTCAAATGATCTTACTTTGGTCACCCTTCAGCATCTTAGTAGTATCATCAGACCCTAGCCCCATTCCTTGCATGATCCATATTCTCTATTAACACGATAAAACCCTAAAATCCTAGGGTGAGCCTAGGTGAGTTTAAACTCACTAACTACTAACTCAACCACTAACTGTGGTTAGGGGGTTAGAAGGAAAAAGAGCCCTAACCCTCCTAATTAACTATAACATTGGCCATTGCCTTATATATTATAATATTTCCAACACATTCTTCCCATTGCCTCGCAATTTGAGCCATTGTTTGTGACAACTTGCACCACATTGTGGCATGCTTCATGTGGTAAATAAACTCCCTAGTTATCTTGGTATCTGCAACTGAAGCATCTATTGCCCAAAGGAAAGTACAGCAAGATACAAGAGTAGTGTTGACATGTCTCCTCTTGATGTCATCCCAATCGTCAAATAGAATACTACAGCCATACTTCTCCCAATATGGATGGCAACTCGCTGTTTATGATATCCACCTCCTCACATAAGTCTGTAGTGTGCAAGGCCTCGGATGAAAGGCTTCTTATTCATCCCAAACGTGTGCAACCCTAATCATACGCCCCCATTGAGGAGTTTTGCAAGATGAGAATATAAATTGCATCTAATAAATGTCTGGCAAATCTCTCTATGGGCTGCCTTCTTCAAGGCTGCTTGCCATGCTCTTAAGCCCAAGAGGTCGACGTCAAATTGCATGCACAATTCCACCCTCCTCCACATCATGCACAAAGATGGAGGTGCTCTTTCAACTTCTCTTGGGAGAAACGTGAGTGGCATATGTGAAAACATCATCTAGGACAGCTTACTTCTGCACAACAGAAGAGATGCATTCGTGGATACCTCAACCCCAAGCCTCCATGAGAACCCAAATGTGCTTTGATACATAGAGCAGTGCCATCAAACTCCAAAATGCAATAATTGAATGTATTCTCTTCACACCAAAAGTGCCCTATGGTGACATGAGTCGAAGCCTCATCTGAGATACGCGGCATCTTCCCATTGCTCAATTTTGAAACCTGTTACTTATTACATGTACCAGACATGTACAAAGTAAGCCAAGTTTGTTCTGTTAATAGTATGAGGTGTATTGTTTACTGTTAACAGTCAAAAGTTTACTGTTACCAGTAAAAGCTCCAATTTAATAGTTTCAAGTCTATTGCTCCTCCGCACTGTGGTTTCTTGTGAGTAGGTTGCTTGGGATAAACATGATGAGGCAAAGGCACGAGAGTTTACAAAAATTATTATGGGCAATGCAGTTTGGCCTGATTCCATAGCTCTCACAAAAGCTTTGTGGCCCATCTTCTATGTATTGCATCTCACATATAAAGAGGGCTCTACTCTTAGTCTTCTATATGAGTTCAAGGATAGGACTGGCAAGAACTTGCAGTCGAACACCAAACTGCAAGCAGACGTATGTCATTATGTGATGCCGTAAATTCCAGCATCCTTTAATTTATAGTCATTAGAATCTAATGTACAAGGCATTTTGAAAGCAGCCACTGATACTTCTTGGGGGCTTTGTTTTCTTTGTTGTAAACAGGCGTGGCCAGATTAAGGACTCTGGCAAACATGATGGGATTGGTTTCATAAGCCAACCCATGCCATGGCTAATGTGCTGCATCCTTTGTGGGAATGCAAGGAACAATTTGTGGATGAGGAATGAACTACTGGACAGCACTCCTATCAGGAGATCGTGAGGGTTGACAACACGCAAGTCGTGCCAGAGCTAGAGGATCAGCTACTTGCCTTTCGGACTCTAGCTTGAAATTCAAGACGTCCACTACAAGGAGAAAAGAAGTATGGGACATGGAGAGGACAAGTATGGGGCAAGTTCTCTCACAAGTGTACACAGCTGCAGCTTCTGAGAGAAACTGGAGCACATGGGCAATGTTTCATACAAGTAGAGGAATACATTATCCCACAACACAATAGGAAAGGCTGATGTTTGCATCTTGAACTGTGTATGTTGAAGTAATTCAAAGATTTGAAGAGACCTTAATAGGTAATATTCAAAACTTAAAGCTTCTTTTATATACATTTTACTCATTGCATCATGAACGACACATGATTACTTGATCTTATCAATCATTTTGTTTTGATTACATTCATGCCTTTATGTAGGTCAACCCTAACAAGGAAAGAAAGAAAGAAAGAAAGTCTATTAACGTCCATTGGAGACCAAAAGGTCTATGGGACAGCAAGAAACCCTCTAGTACATCTGCTTTAGGGAGGGCACATGGCAGCTCCCAAGGAGTGCAAAAAGCAATCCCAATTATTTAGAGTACCTACATGATATTCTGGAGAGTAAACAGCCATACATCAGTTTAAGACTTAGAGTCTTTTGGTTTTGATTTAAACTCTCTGATTAGTGCTATCCCCATTTTCCATCCTTTCTGGCAGCCCTGACTTTAGCTAATTCAGTTGCCTTAATCTTGAGTTGGGTTTGTGTAAGCTTCTCGACTATCCATACTTTGGTGCCCTTCAGCTTGTAAGATTGTTGAAGAAGCTTGATCCGCATATCTTTTGACTTCTGTGTAAGGATTGCATGACCTCTATAGTGTAAAATAGAAGTTGGCCTGGAGTCGTCATCATCCTGCTCATCATCATTCACCCATTCGATGTTGGGCAAACTTGATTTGATCTTTGTCAATATTTCACTATGTGTATCCTCCTCTTTGTACCAATCTTTTGGGAGCCCCCCTATTCTAATCTCTACTTGGATATCACACTTACTTGTTTTGTTGTCCACTTCCACAAACACTTCCACAGGATAAGAGTATGTGGATAAGAGTAATGTCATTCATGATATTCCACAGGAAGAAGAGCAATCTATGCTATGCTCTATCAACCACAACACAATTGGAAAGGTTGATGTTTGCATCTTAAACTGTGTATTTTAAGTACTTCAAAGATGTGAAGAGATCTTTATAGGTAATATTCAAAACTTAAAACCTTCTTTTACATACAGTTTATCCATTGCATCATGAATGACACATGATTACTTGATCTTATCAATCATTTCGTTTTGATTACATTCATGCCTTTATGTAGGTCATCCCTGATAAGGAGTATGTGGATAAGAGTAATGTCATTCATGATATTCAATAGGAAGAATAACACATTTATGCTATGCTCTATCAACCACAACACAATTGGAAAGGTTGATGTTTGCATCTTGAACTGTGTATGTTGAAGTAATTCAAAAATTTGAAGAGACCTTTATAGGTAATTTTCAAAACTTAAAAGCTTCTTTTACATATATTTTACTCATTGCATCATGAATCGCACATGATTAGTTGATCTTATCAATCATTTTGTTTTGATTACATTCATGCATGTATGTAGGTCAACCCTGACAAGGAGTATGTGGAGAAGAGTAATGTCATTCATGATAATCCACAGGAAGAACACATCTGCACTATGCTCTATCAAGAGCAATTGCAAGCTAGGCCACATACTCATCAATTTCACTCTAGGACACAAGCCATTGTGTCAGTAGACCTGCAGGTTGAGAGGTCCAAATCCAGCTCCAGCGAGGAGGAGGAGACGCGGTGCAAGGATGTAGTCCTGACTCCTGACTCCTGACACTATTGATGCAGAGGATGAGAAATCAAAATAAGGCTTGACTCTTCCGACCCAGGCCTTGGGGCCTAGAGGATCATCATGACAAGTGAGTGCCTTGACTGTAGTTGCATTCTAGATTCTAAAGCAATTAGTTACTAGCTAGTCAAATTGCCACGCTCATCTATTCTATGATGTATTTGGATTTTACATTCTCTGGAGTCCATTAGAACAACTCCAAACTTCAAACTTGAACCATTCCATTGATGATCATTGATGGCATACTACAAATGCTGGATTTTGAATCGATTCCAAATTTGGAATGTTTTATCTTTTGACTGTCAGCCGATGGCTATGTCTATTGAGTCCTTTAAATTATGTTTGCTGGTTTTCATTATTTATCTCCATTTCTGATATCTAGATTCTATTTACATTATAACTTAACAAATGTTTAGACAGCATGATACACAATGCATATACCAGAAAAAAGAAAGGTTTTTATTTGTGACTTAGTTTTAGATCATTCCATGTATCATTTGTCAATAACATGTGCATTTTATAAGTGTTAATATCTATGGGTGTTTAGCAATACAAGAAAAGACCTTGGATGGAACACCTTATTATCATGCAATTTGCACTATCATGCAGTGTTTCTTCTAGGATGATGCACATTGCATGACTGTATCATGATCATTTAAACACTAAAATTAAAATTCAAGACATAATGATAGATACTTATTAAAATTGCACTTTATTTGTAACATTTCTTAAACAATACAACCCAGAATTATGAAACATTTCGAAAATGAAACCTTGGAGCCCATTTCTAGGTTGCTCTCTAGAAACGTTTCCGGTGACTCTGTATATGCATACTATTGACCTCTAAAAAATTCATAGTCTCGATAACTCTACATACCATTATAGGTCCCAAGAGTTGTTGTGATTAAGATTTTGACCAATTAACTAGGGTTAACTTAACACTAGGTTAAGGAGTTATGGGTGCAAGGGACACCCAGAAGGCTAACAGTGGCATAGTAATGCCTTTGTAGCCTATGGGTTTATGATTTGTAACACCTATAAGAATTTTAAAGAGGACGTTCATTTTCAACACAGGGATCTTAGATGGATGCTCACCACTTGCCAATTCAAGCAATAGGTAAATCAGACCAACCTTGGTAAACCACTGTGAAAATAATCACAATTTTTAGCAATTTCCAAGCCTAGGAGAATTATTTGTAATTAGAGGTTATGTTTTTCCAAGGAGTGCAAGAGGATTTACAAATTTTACTTGTCCTTAGATCAAGAGTTTTGATACTCACCCTTGATGTGGCATGTTGAATACGTACCAAAGAACATACACACTTCAAAGCGGCTCTCCCTTAAATTTAAAATGTCACATTTTTGTGTATTGTTTACCCTTCTTTTGTAGATATACAGCTTGTAATTTGGAATTTCAAGGCCCCTCGCCAAAATGTACATACCACAATTATATTGCTTATGTATTTTTTGAACCCCATCATGCTAGTAAATGGCATGTAAGTCTAGAAAATTTAAAATCCCCTCCCTTTCCAATGGCTTTTTATTAAATCTAGAGCCCTCTAAAACACTGCTAAAACTTCATCTCTTGCAGCCACCATCTCTTTCCTCCTCTCCTCTTCAACCCCCTCTACATGGGCAGCCTCTCACCTATTCTCAAAATCTGCTCTCACTCTCCAGGAGCTGCCTCTAGTGACTGGTGGAATTATGAGGTTATTATTAGTGGTCCCTTTACAAACCACCCATCATGTTTGCCAAATGTCCTTAATCTAGTCAAGCTTTGTACATTACAATAAAGAGTGTACGCACCCTAAGAAATATGAATGCCACTTCAAAATGCCTTACATATTAGATTCTAATGACTAAAAATTAAAGGATGCTACAATTGACAGCATCACATAATGGCATGTATGTCTGCTTGCAGTGTGGTGTTTGACTGCAAGTTCTTGCTAATCCTATCCATGAACTCATATAGGAGACCAAGAGCAGAGCCCTCTTTATCTATAAGCCGCAAAGCTTTTGTAAGAGCTATGGCATCAGGCCAAAATGTGCCACCCATAAAAATGTTGGTAGACTCTCGTACTTTTGCCTCATCATGTTTATCCCAAGCAACCCGCTCAAGCAATGCACATGCATACAAGCCTTGGATGGCTTCGAAATCTCCAAGTCATGGTTTATCCCAAACATAGCTATACTTTCAAGAGATGCATTCTAATTTGGGGAATAGTGTGCCATTTCTGCTTTTCTTTTCCTTTTCCTTTTCGGCAGGCAGGAGGGGAGAAGAAGCCGGGCGCAGCAAGGGGGGGGGGGGGGGGCGCAAAACCTTATATTCTTCATGAAACCTCTGATCCCTCACACATCCTTACCTATCGACTAGGGTTTTGTAATTATGATTTATTGCAGTGTATGCAGCCTTCGGTTGCTGCATATCCTTGTGTGTAGCTTTACGCATTCTCTAGAGTACATTCTGCCCAATGATATAAGGTGATCCATTCATTGGAATTGCATTCTAATTCTACCTATAAGTGGAGGGCACTACAGTCTATTACATCTAAGAGTTTACTGGCATCCTTAGCTGCACTTATCACTGCTCTACTTACAAGATGGATGTAAAAAATGCCTTTCAAAATGGGGATGTCCAAGAATAGTTTTTGTGTGCAGCAGCCCTAATGTTTTCTAGTGTTAGGGCAAGGGCACAAGGCATGTATGTATCATGTTTCTTGTAAGTTGAGTTTTGGCAAACATAGAATTGTATTTAATGTCACAAACAAAGGATGCTAGAGGTCTCTTCCACAAATTCAATGCAAGGCAACAAACTGGTATCTACTTGGAAAGGCAACCAAGCTTGATAAGCATGGCACTTGCTACACTCAAGTCCTGAAGCAACAGCCTATACAGGACTTACACAAAATAGTCTAAATACTTACATTTCCCTCGAGAAAGTACGACGAACCACAACAGCTTATGTATTTCCTTTGTTTCTATATTTTCTCTTTTAGAAAATCATGAACCCCCTAGTCTCCTAGAACTTGCTTGGCAGCTTGCCAAGTCGCCTGCTATAGGCACTCCCCTTTTGGTATACTCTCATGCACCCTTTCTGAGGTTACATGCATGACTAAGAAAATGGTTCCCCTAGGCACTTCCACTCTCTAGTCCTTAAATATCTATGTAGAACCCATAGGAGTCTCTAGTCTTCCTGCAACCCTCACCAGGACCTTGACAAGCCTAATCCTTGATCATTCAATTTAATCATCAAATCCGTAACCCTCTATAAATCGCACTACAAATTGAACCACCAAGTATAACATTGTTCACATTGGATTACGACAAACTACTAAATGACCTCTCTAAGGAATCCTTTCAACCATCCATCCAAGGTCATGCCACACTCAGCTGGCATGCAACATTCCTTCACTCTTCAAGAATCAGTGTCCACGATGATAAAATTTGGAAATGCTCTCCGTATCTGGTAAACGGTTTCCTAGGTGGCCTTAGATATAGGAAGTCCATGCCAAGCAATCAGCAATGTAGGTATCTCTTTGGGTTCCAAACAGTCATTTCTCCCTGATCTAGGATTCTTGCAGGCTTTCATCTTGCATTTTCCTCTAGTCCCTAAAACATAGCATTCCATCAATTAATAGTCCAAAGAAGGGGCGTCATGGAAGAGCATCTGCCTGAGGTGCGTCGAAGGAAGAGGAGAGCATAGAAGGCAGCTTTGCAAAGGGGCACAAGGGAGCTTGGGAGTAGATGGAAGGAGGTGCTCAGGTGGAAAGAAGAAGCATTTGCAGAAGCAGCAGCCTAATGAAACAAGCATTGCAGTTTTTGGGGGGCAGGATTTTTGCAAGTATTTTGGATCAAAATGTGTTTAATGGTATTCCGGAGGTTCCATACAATGCTGTGCATACACGGCATCATCAGTTTGCACCTGTGTGCAGCACTAGATTATTCAGTTATGTTTTCACAATCTACGATTAGGTGACGGCCACAGCTTCCAATATAATCCACATCCCTTTATATTTTCAAAGGTTGCTGGTTTGTTCTGAAATACGCATCTTTGTGCCTTGTTTCGAAACTCCACTCTCTCTGCACTCTTATACACCACCATGGATGCATTTAAGCAATGGATGATATCTACCTCCTCATATGGCCAATGAGATCTAAGAGCTCCTGCGAGCTTCCCCTCCCCCCCTCGCCGTTAGCCCCTACCTCCCCCCTCGCTCCCCCCCCCTCGCCGCGACCACCTCCACCCCTCCCGTCCGCCCTCGACCCCCGTCCCCTCTCCTCCCCCCCCCGCCGGCACCCCGCTACCCCTCGCCTCACCTCCGCTCCAGCCGCCCCTCGCTCCATCCCGCCCCCTCGCTCCATCCCGCCCCCTTACCTCCGCTCCATCCCGCCCCCTCGCTCCAACCCGCCCCTCGCCCCCGCTCCAACCCCCCCCTCGCCGCCGCTCCAACCGCCCCCTCCGCTCCATCCCGCCTCGCCTCGCCTCGTCCCCCCCCCCCCCCCCTCCCCCCCTTCTCTCCAGCCCGCCTCGCCCTCGCCCCGCCTCCGCTCCATTCCGCCCCTCGCTGCTCCCTCGCCATCCACCCCGCTCCAACCCGCCCCCTCGCTGCTCCTTCACCCCCTCGCTTCACCCGCCTCCGCCTCATTCCGCTCCCCCCACCCCCCCGCTTCACCCCTCCACCCCCGCCATTCCAACTTCACCCCCCCCCCCCGCCCTCCCGCCCCCTTCCGTACTCCCCGCATCCCGCAGCCTTCGCCCCGCCCTCCGCTTCGACCCCTCCGACCCTTCATTTCGCCTCGCCCGCCTCACCCCCAGGCTCCACCGCCGCTTCATCCCCTTCTTGGGTGGCAGCCTGTTTTTCTTCATCGGAAGCTTGCAGTTAGTCTTGGCGGTATGGCGGCCCCCAGCCCGGATCCGGAGGCCCAGTCGGACCCTCCCTCTCCAGATGCCTACCGCGTTATCCTGACAGAGCAACAATCATCCCGTGTTCAGGAGGTAGCCAGTGACTTTGCTCGTACCTCTGTTTACGGTAGAGTCATTGGACACTCCCCCTCCAGGTCTACCATCAGGGACTGGCTCCAGTCCACTCTCTTGCTAGAGGATGGCCATATTGAGGAGGTGGCCCTTATGGGATGGCCATATTCAGGAGGTAGCCAGTGACTTTGCTCGTACCTCTGTTTACGGTAGAGTCATTGGACACTCCCCCTCCAGGTCTACCATCAGGGACTGGCTCCAGTCCACTCTCTTGCTAGAGGATGGCCATATTGAGGAGGCGGCCCTTATGGGAAGGGGCATCTTCTGGCTCAAACTCTCCAGTGAGAAAGCTGCGAGCAATCTGATTGCCGGTTCCCCCACATCGGTGGATGGGAAGATCATCATGATAGTCCCGTGGTACCGTGGTTTCAGCGCAGCGGATTTCGATACTCGGTTCCGTATACCTCGCCACCCAGTGACACTAGTTTTTCCAGGGCTTGCTACTGAGCTGCGGCCGATTGTCAGGGACTTGGGCTCCCATTTTGGCTGGGTTATGCACGACACCTTTGCCGACGCGGTGACCACGGCAGGAGCTCCCCGAGTCCGTGTGGCTGTGGCGGATCCTGCGACTCTCCCTGCAGTGATCGAGATCGTGACAGGTGCCGGCAGTATCACCCAGAGCATGATAGTCACCGGACAGCCAGGTCAGTGCCTGCGGTGCCATGGCTTTGGGCACTTGGCGGCTGCTTGTCCACGCTTTGCCAGCTCGTCTCGACCCTCCCCGCCCCCGCCCCCTCCGCCCCCACCTCCCCCCCCGGACAGCCACGTCAGGAGGAGCCGAGGCAGTCGGAGCCTGGGCCAGAGGTAGTGGGCGGTTGGACCGAGGTTCGAAGGAAAAGAGGAAAGAATAAGAAGATTTCGGATAAAGGCAAGGAGGCAGAGGTCACCCTTCCTGCAGCAGCACTCCAGAGACCTGACAGGCAGATGCCCCAGGGACCTGGGAGAGCTTCTTCTTCGACGGCAGCCCGCCCTCCACAGCCTCAGATCCTCCTCTCTCCCACCCCCCCGCCTTCTCCCCAGTTTCCCCCCCTTCGCCCGCCCCGCAGTTTCAGCCCCCGCCTCCTTTTCCTCAGTCCCCTCCCCCTCCCCCTCCCCCTCAGCCCCAGTTCCAGATGCATCCCCATCCCCCTCCCCCCCTGCTCCCCTCGCCCCTCCTACAGAGTTAGCTGCACCGTCGCCTTCCCAGCCGAGTGCAGCCTCCGCTCCACCTCCTCCACCTTCTCCGCCAGTCGCCTCCGTGGAGCCCGAGTCGCCTATCCCGCAGCCTCCTCCCCCTCCCCCCCCCGATTGCAGGACACCCGGAGTCTGTACCACCAGTGGAGCAGGTTTCCCTTCCCGCGAGCCCCTCAGTGGCAGACTCAGCTGGGTCTCAGCTCCAGGAGAGAGAGCTCCCTCGAGACTTTTACAGATCTGGCCCCTGGGACTACCTGGATGTGGCCGACCTTGGGACCTTCCCGGCTTGTCTCGACATTAGTATCTTCATGCTCCGCAAAGGGGCGGATGGGAGGATTGGTGCCTTGGCTCCCAGGGATGGCCCTAGCTTCGCCTTCACGTTCCTCAGCGATGGCACCGAGACCTGGACAGACGACTCGGTGTGGGAGGCTCTCAGAGAGCAGACACACGCCCAGATTTGCTCCTGGATAGGCCCGTCCGGTGGGCAGCTCCTCGAGACTCAGTGGTCCGAGGGCGATGTGCGCTTGCGGTGGCGTTGCGCTGCCAAACGTTTCCGATTGATCGTGATCCTCAGACCCCCCTGGCATGGCCTCTTCCCCAGGATGTCAGAGCTTGGTCCCAACAGAAACTCCGAACCTTCTACGGGATGACCACTTCAGAGATCTCGAGCTGGCTCGAGAAAGCATTTGCTCATGGCACTAGAGGCCTCTCGCCATTGCTGAAGGTGTTGAAGAACGGGCAGGACGACCCCGTCTCCCCCTCCAAACCTTCTCACAAGCGGCAGCGCCTCCACTCCGATATGTCTGATTCTTCTTCGACTTCGACTGCGAGCAGACAGCTGTTCGCAGCCCCCCATCCCTCTCCATGAGCCTACACCTCGTATCCTGGAATGTGAACGGGTTTCACTCTTCGAGCACCCGTGGTCCCAGGAAGCTCATTTTGCGTCAGGAACTTCAGCCTGCAGTGATTGGTCGATTGGATGTACTGCTGCTCCAGGAGCACAAGCTTTCTGCGGCTCATGCCCGTAGCTGCGGGAAGGTTCTCCCCGGACGCTCCTACACTTATTGGGAGCCTTCGATCGGCGCACAGGGGAGGAGCGGGGGGGTCTGTACCTCCGTGTGCGAGCAGTTAGCTCAGTTAGTTTTCGGTCACGGCACGTTGATCCCAGGCCGAGCCCTTTGGGTAGGCCTGAATTTGGAGGGATCCAAGATAGGAATCCTCAACATTTATGCTCCCACAGACCTCCGATGCAGAGCCACCTTCTGGAGGACACTTACAGGGATTCTTCCAGACATGGATTCCTGGATTGTTGGAGGAGACTTCAACAACCTGGAGACCTTGGAGGACCAGCAGGGTAGAGATCCGGAGTTCACAGGTATGGCTCAGGCAGAGCAGTCAGCTTGGGACTCTTTCATCTTCGCGACAGGAGGGAGGGACAGTTGGAGAGACCCGTCCTTCCGGCGTTGGCATGGGAGCCTGGACTTCTCTTGGGGCTTCCGCAGGGAGGGAGGCAGACTCCTGGAGCGGCTTGATAGGTTTTATGTCAGTGATTGGGCCATCAGCAGAGGTGGCCAGGCGGGCATTGTTCCAGGGACGACACTCTCCGACCATGCGCCTGTGCTCCTTTCATTAGATTCGGCAGCCCAGACTCTCCCCCCCCGATCATGCAGGATTCCCGATTCCATCTTCTCGAGGGTGGACGTCCGTAGCAGCATTTGCAGTCTTTGGGACAGAGACTGGGGGGAGGGCGTGGATCTGGTAGACTCGGTCGCGCAGGCTCTGCAGGAGTCCAGCCAGATCTGCCAGCTCGCAGCCCTACAGGTTCGACAGGATTGGTGGGGCAGAGAGAGAGCTCTTCGGAGGGACCTCGCCTCCATTCAGCGACTTCAGCAGTCTTCCCCGGGCTCGGAGGAGCTTCGGATCCAGGCCCTTCGAGCCAGAGCCCTCTTGGAGGAGACCCTCCAGCGTCGCTCCGAGTTCTCCTATCACGCCTCTCTCTCCTTCTGGGCCCGGAAGGGTGACCGGATGTGCAGGGAGTTCTTCAGGACACACGGCCAGAGAGCTGCAGGTGATCAGCTACGGTGTCTCAGGACAGCGGATGGTCACATTGTTACGGACCCGGGGGAGGTCCTGGGGTTGGCCACTGACTTCTACAGGACCCTCTTCCAGCAGGAGCCACTTGCCCCTCGTGCTAGTCGTGACCGTGAGGAGGTGTGGAGGCACATTCCATCCCTGGTCCAGCCTAGCATGCAGGCGACGTTGTTGGCGCCGTTCACCTCGGATGAGATGTTGGAGGCCTTGATGGCTATTGATGGGCAGAAATGCCCAGGTGAGGATGGGCTATCCCGAGCTTTCTTCACCTCCTTCTGGGACCAGATCCATCAGCCCCTCCTTGCAGCTCTGCAGGGGATTTTCAGCAGCGGTCAAATGCCAGAGAGCCTTTCCTCGGGACTGATTTGCCTCATCCCGAAGGGAGGAGATAGACAGGAGATCCGCCAGTGGCATCCGATCACTCTCCTTACCACTGCCTACAAAATCCTCGCCAAGATGATCAGTGCCAGAGTTCGACCTCTACTTCCAGACCTCGTCCATGACACTCAGACAGGCTTTGTCCAGGATCGCAGTATCCTGGATAATGTCTTCACCTTTTCAGAGGCGGCGGAGTGGGCTCAGTACAGCAGATCACACCTTGCCATTTTACTTCTCGACTTCGAGAAGGCCTACGATCGCGTGGATTGGTCCTTTTTGGAGGGGACTCTGGAGCGGCTAGGTTTCCCGGCAGGCTGGATTCAGGGTATCTCAGCTTTGTACAGGACAGCGTCTAGCAGAGTCATCATTGGAGGCAGGATGGGTGAGCGATTCAGCTTGGAGAGATCAGTACGTCAGGGCTGTCCCCTGGCTCCTTATCTGTTTCTCTTCTTCGCCGAGGCCATGACTTACTACCTTCGGGCGAGGTCCACAGGGCTCAGGGGTGTTCGCCTTCCACTCCGGGAGGACACGGAGCTTCTGGACTCAGAGTACGCAGATGATACAGCCCTTTATGTCCAGGACGATGAGAGGATGCTAGAGAGGGTGCGGATGGCCCTGGAGGTTTTCTGCTCGGCCGCTGGTGCGAAAATCAACTGGAACAAATCAGTTGGTTTTCTCACAGACCCGGGGGCGTGTTCTCAGTGGGGGCGATTTCTGGGCTTCAGATGGATTCCACGTGGACAGACAGCTAGATACCTTGGCTTCCAGGTTGGCCTAGACATTACGTCAGCTCAGCAGTTTCTCCCGGTGCTAGATTCCATCCGACGGAAGCTGGCTTTCTGGAGCACTGCTAAGCTTTCCCTTGCAGGTCGTGCTTTAGTAGTTAACCAGGTCCTTCTAGCCACGGCTTGGTATGTGGCTTCCTGTTGGTGCTTCTCGAGATCCAGCGTGGCACAGCTCAGGAGGTTGGTTCATAACTTTCTTTGGTCTGGGGAGGATGGGCATAGAGATACCAGAGCCAGGGTTGCTTGGCAGACAGTCATTCTTCCGCACGCTGAGGGTGGTCTGGGGGTCATTGATCCAGAGCTTCAGAGTCAGGCCTTGTTAGGCAAGCTTATCATCCGCGGTTTGACCCCAGGGGGGCAGACGTGGAAGATGTTACTTCAGCAGGGAGTCGGCTCTTGTGTCCCGCGCCGAGGTGGAGAGTGGCTACCGTCCTTCAGGTGGATCTTCACTTCCGCCCCGCTCACTCAGCCCCGCTCCCCACTCGTTCGTAGCCTCCTCATGGTTTGGAGGCGGCTCCGTCTCAGTCTCATTCAGTCCCAGCCCAGCTGTCAGGAGGAGATCGATCGCCAGCCGCTCGTCTGGAATGGGCAGGTCAGAGACGCCGAGGGCCTTCAGTTGGGGGAGAGATCACATATCAGGTGGGACGGCTGGATGAGGGGGCCAGCCCGGTCCCTTCGAGTTTGGAGGGATACGTACAGACATCTGGAGATGGCCGATCTTGCAGACGCAGCTGGAGGTGCACGTGGAGTCCAGGCGAGACGCACGGAGATCGACGGTGCGATCCCAGCCGCTTGGTTGGCTCCACCTGAGCCTCAGGTCCTCATGCCTGGAGACACCCACTGGCTGGGACAGTTCACCCCCCGTGGCATCCCACTGGTGGTCGCAGGACGTTTGGATGACTCCTCTATCGCCTTCTTCGCGGTTTCAGGGGATGGACGACTCAGGAGAGAGGATGCGCTCATCGACCCCCTACTCCCGTGGCAGAGGGTTAGGGTCGTAGGCCTTCTGGGGAAGGTCTGGCATACCGACCCTAGTATCGAGCAGGACCAGTTGCAGCTTTGGCGTCTTTGGCTCTGGGAGGGGCGGGCCTTGTCAGAGCTTGAGTGGGACCCAGGAGAGTGGTGGTGGCCAGAGATTGTGACAGGACAGGGGCCGACTTCCTTCTTCGCTTACAGCACGACTCTGGGCAGGCGAGTTCTCGGGAGGATGCAGAGCCGCCCCCCCACCCAGCGTCCTAGCTGGTACGCACAGGGTATATCCAGGTTCTTTTTGCAGGCATTCTGGAAGGCCTTGTGGGAGAGCTGGCGGCCGCGGAAGATCTCATTTTTTCTGTGGCTTCTTACCCACAAAGGTCTTCCAGTGGGGAGTTGGTTGAGGCAGATAGGCCAGGACGGTTGCTGTCAGATTTGCCATGCGGATGAGGAGTCACCAAAACACTGCCTGTGGAGCTGCACGCGCGCCCAGGAAGTGTGGAGGTGGACTTTCGGGCTTCTTACTCGTGCAGCACCAGAGCTAGGAGTGATCACTTGGGGCGCGTTCTGTTGGTGCAGCACCGCACCTGGTCTTCATCACTTGTTCGAGGCATGCCAGCAGGACCCCACTTTCCTTATCACACAGGGGACGTGGGGGCCGCTCGAGGGTATCCCACAGCACCTAGCAGAGGCTGATACAGGAGTTCGGGAGAGGCAGCCAGTCTGGGAGATTATCAGCAGCATTACAGGATGGCACATCTGGACCTCGCGCTGCGCGCAGATCCTCGGTGGCACCTCCTTATCGACTGCCCAGATCATGGCGGAGATTTGGAGTGAGATTATTCATACCCTCAGAGGCCAGTGGGACCAGATTCAGGGAGACTCCCGGGCTGGTCAGGAGAAGCGGAGACGCTTCCTCCAGGCTTGGGACACACAGAGCCTCTTCTTCGAGCAGACTACGCAGGGCCTTCGGTGGCACTACTCACCACCCCGATGGCTGTTCATTCACACTCAGCATATCCCTCCGTGAGAGTATGATTTATTATGCTACCTTTTGGGCTGCGTCCGGTTTGTGAACGCAGCCCGTCAGCTATAAGCTGACCTCTTGTATCTTGTTCTCGAAGTAATATAATTAGCACTGTTTTTTCGGCAAAAAAAAAAAAAAATATGGCCAATGAGATAGAGAAGCCTATTTGGTTGTTAGAGGTCATCTTCTGATGTCACCGTAGAGAGAGAGGGCCTAGCTTGTGGGTGTGCCCGCCCAGTGAGTGAGGCTAGGGTAGAGAGTGAGGGCCTCTATTGTGGGTGTGCCCGCCCCCATGAGGATAGACTAGGATACGTACTGCGTGGTCCTCCTGGGCCCCATGCTGGTTCACATGCCCTTCCATGGCTGCCCTTGTGTAGGCATATCTTGCTGCACATTGGGGAGGCCTAGAGGCTGGAGGGTGGCATGTCAGTTGGCCCTTGAGGCGCAATAGTTCAACCCTTATGGAGGGCAGAGGTGGGTCGGCCCTTCCTCTTGTGCAGGTCGGCCGGAGGCAGAGGGTACAGCCCCTCTTAGAGGCTGACGCAGCACCTTGTGGAGGGCTAGGGGCAGTCGGCCCTAGCGCCCTGGCTGTCGGCTGTCAGGCCCTTGCTTTGGGGTCTTGTGCAGCCTCATATAAGGGCTGTAGGGGTCAGCCCCTAGGGCAGAGGGTCGGCCCTCATTAGCTGCTGGTCGGTGACCCCCTATGCTGGCCGACTAGGGGAGGGGCTGCCCCTCTCCACTCATTCCCTATCTTCTGGAGCAGCAGATCATCATCTCTTGGAGGGCCTGGCAGAGGAGCAGAGCCAGCCCTGTTGTACGCCCCCCAGTTGTAGCGGAGTTTTCTCCAGAGATCACTTGCAGTTCTCCTATGCCTCTCTCTCCTTCTCAGTGTGTGTGTGTGTGTGTGTGAGGCATGCTATCTCTCTCTCTCTCTTCCATTCATTTCCGCTGCACTTCTCACATCGGCATCATGACATTGCACAAGAAAAATTTCTGAATATAAGTTGATGTCCAAGATTGAAGGCGTTTTAACTCTCAACATATCATTGCCCATCACAAGAACACATTTTCCATTTTACTGATGTGATTAATTCTTTTCTAGCTATAAATAATGTAAGTCTGAGTAGTACACGTTCTAAAATTTATCAATCTCATGATGTCCTCGTCCTTGCACACCAGCAAATCAGATAAATGTCATCACTCCAGTCGCAAGACTGTTTGGGGGGAAAATTTTCTGACACAAACGTTTTCAAAAGAAAGGATCCAATGAGGATTCGCATCAGATGCTTTCAAGAAAGAAACAACCCAATGAAGACCAAATACTCACATCAACTTTTCCAAAGAGAAAAAGATAGAATCCAATACGTAAGATTAAATTCACAGGGCAGATTTAAGTTGCAAAATCTTTACCTCCTTGTGTACATCTGGATCCCTCACAATACCCCCACTCCCAACCTGTCAGCCACATGCACATACAAATAAATACTTCAAAAAGTAAACCCCAAAGAAGAGGTATAGGACAAGTTATTCTGATTATTTTGATCCAAGGAAGTAAAGCCTTGTTACAATTTAGTTCAGGAAAACCCATTTCTTTCATTTTAATCTTCACTATAGTTGCATATCAAAGTCACAACACACACACACACACTGTCATGTGCACGGATTGGTATCCGACGTGTACTGGGTACACTACACTAGCTCAGGTAGCCTGGGGAGGCTTAGAGCTAGGCAAGCTTGATTCTCGGGTTGAGTGGCAAGGGTACGAACCAATTAGAGGTCTTCGCTATTTTTGGCGCTTGGGGCCCAAGTCTATATAAGGGGCCCAAAGGTTCAGTTCTCAGAGAGCCGATGGGAGCAAGTTTTGTTCCCAGGTGCTAGGTTTGATCTTGGATTGAGTCGCGGACGCGCTCCTACATCATAGCATAGCCCAAGGCCCAGCAGCAGATCCCAAGCTTCATAGTGCCACCTGGTGGTATGGGACACCAGGCTGGTTAGGATCTGGTTGGGAGTTCGTGCCAGTAGCTCAGCTCGTGGCTCGGAGGGGACATCTCTTGATTCGGGATCACATCCCGTAGATGTCATCGTTGGGTGGTGAGCAGCCTGCTCAGTTTCCTCACGTTGGTGTGTTCTTGTATTTGCTTGCAGATCAGAGGTTTCAAGAGTGCTGGGGACGTGTCAGTTGGTATCAGAGCCAACTCCAGAGGTAGGAACTTCTGTTCCAAGAATTTTGGACGATTTTCTCCTCCAGGTATGCCCTAATTTCAAAATTCATGCTCAAACCCTGCAAGTGTTTGTTTGGTTCATTGGGTTTTGGGAAGTGGTTAAGATCTAGGGAAAGAAGGAAGGAGAGAGAGAGAGAGCAGGGGGATTTCGTTGCAAGAAGTGACAGGTTGAGAGAGAGGGAGAGAGGTGTAGATAGGAGGAAGTAGTGGGGACCAGGTAGAGGCATCAGAAGGGAGTCAGGAGAGAGCGCAAAGTTGGGGCGAACCCAAGGGGATCCCGTATGTCGGCTGGCTGCTCAGGGGTTGTGATGGCAGGTAGAAGGGGAGCGTAGGAAGGTGCGCAACAGGATAGGGATAGATCACAATTTGGGTCAGCTGCTTTTCGGGGGGGCCTGGGGGCTAAAAAAGTGCTACCCCTCCGTTTTTGGAGGGTGAGCTTTTGGAAAAGCAGGGCTTTACTAAAAGCCTGCTCTCCCGCTATAAGTTTGGCCAAATTGCCTTCTCCCATAGCCTGTAGATTGCGCAGAATTCCAGCCCCTCTACACCTTCACGCCCGAGAGCCAGAACATTCGTACGGCTTGCTACAGCACTTCGTACGGACAGCCAGGAGCGGAGTTCCAGGTTCCAGAATCTGAGCTGAATCGTCAGCTCAGCTCAGCCTGCTTACCTTCTTCATCGACTAGCTTTCCCTTCTTCCATCGCCTCCTTCTTGGCCAGCTTCCACTTCGTTTCTACCTCCTAGCTCTAAGGACACCTGCTTGTTTCTCTTCTCTAGCCTATCTTCTTTTCAGATCAGATTTCAGTCATGGCTGATTCTGTAGACCCTGAGCTTGCAATGGGAGACTAGGATTTGAACTACCATGCGGAGGATGACCAGGGACTCTACGATGATCTGATTACGAAAAAAGCCTTCAATGAATTCACCACTGCTCTTGATGGAAAGTTTGAGCACGTTAACACGAATCAAACGGGGTTGACACAGCAACTCCAAGGGATTCAGACTACACTCACACTTTTGACCAGCACTGTTCAGGCGCTCACGCGACACAGCAACTCCAAGGGATTCAGACTACACTCACACTTTTGACCAGCACTGTTCAGGCGCTCACGCATGTGGATGCCATGGCTTCAGTGTTAGGTCCAAACATCACTCCAAATCCTTTTCCCGGAGATCAAAAGTCTCGTACCAAGGAGGTTGCTGACACTTGGTTGCACAAGTGGCAAGTACACTTCCAGTTTCACCCTTACCCAGATGACAAGAAAATACAGCTTGCAGCACGGTTTATGTCAGGAAAGGCTTTATTGTGGTGGGAGGAACTCCAACCCAAGCCTGCAACATGGATAGAATTCGAAGGGGTCTTCAGGAAAGAGTTTCTGAAGAAGGAGGAAGATTACGATATAGTAGGCAAGTTAAAAGCCCTCGATATGTCCAAGCTGAATTTGACTTTTGAGATTTACCTTCAGAGGTTTCGGGATTTGCAGACTAGAGCTACAAAGATGGATCCAGTGACCTTGTTAGGTTTCTTTGTGGATGGTTTGCCTGACTCCTACAAGTTACAGATCAAGAACAACAAGTGTACCACGTTGCAAGAGGCCATGAATTACGCGTGTATTTATGATGATACCATGGCCAGTGCAAAGGGAACCACAGTTGCCGACACAGGTGGAAAGAACAAGCGGAAGTTCTTCCAGTCTACCACTGGTATCGGGGAGACGAAGTCTATAGACAACGCCTCCAAGAAACATTTGACTCAAGCGAAGAATGATCGTGCCCGTTTCCTTCGTACCTTGAAGCTAAAGAAGGAAGGACGTTGCTTCTTCTGCGAGAAGCGGGACCACACTAAGAATGATTGTCCTAAGCGCAAGAACCAGAAGCAAGCGCCGGGACCGAAGCTCCAGGCGGGTCCGGGTACCAAAGCTAAGGGAGCTAATCAAGTTTTGATGACAGGTATTTTTGTAATTACAAACTTGTGCAGAAGATGGGACTGTCCACGATACTTAGCGATCACACCTATGAGGTGCAGCTTCTAGCTGAAAAGCAGTTTTGGGATCGCAAGATTGAAGCCTTTTCTATCCAGATTCAAGACTACACAGCGGCTCTTACGTGCTATGTCATGCACTTGGAGCATGTGGACTTATTAATCGAAATAGAGTGGTTTAAAACCCACGATATTCGGATTAGATGGAAGGACCATACTCTTTCTTTTGAAAAAGGACACCCAATTTTGTATTCAGTGTGATGACATTCCCTCTTCTCAGAGACCTATTGTATCTGCGATGCAGCTTCGGAATATATTAAACACTTCTCATTATGATGTCTATCAGTGTGTTTTGATTCCGCTTTCTTCATTTGTTGTCTCCCTTAATAACAAGAATGATTTAAGTGTGTTTGAACACCGTGAATTGAGAACGTTGTTAGATGATTTCCTGGATGTATTCCCTGCTCAACTGCCGGAAGGTTTACCTCCAGAACGGGCAGTAGATGTTTTCAAGACGTAACTTCAAAGGATGAATGAGTTGTCGTATGATTAAAAAAAAAGATCGAAAGCGCTCCTGCGAGCTTCCCCTCCCCCCCTCGCCGTTAGCCCCTACCTCCCCCCTCGCTCCCCCCCCCCTCGCTGCGACCACCTCCACCCCTCCCGCTACCCCTCGCCTCACCTCCGCTCCAGCCGCCCCCTCGCTCCATCCCGCCCCCTCGCTCCATCCCGCCCCCTTGCCTCCGCTCCTTCCCGCCCCCTCGCTCCAACCCGCCCCTCGCCCCCTCGCTCCAATCCGCCCCCTCGCTCCAACCCGCCCCTCGCCCCTCCCCCCCTCGCTCCAACCCGCCCCCTCGCTCCATCCCGCCCCCTTACCTCCGCTCCATCCCGCCCCCTCGCTCCACCCCGCCCCTCGCCCCCGCTCTAACCCCCCCCTCGCTGCCGCTATAACCGCCTCCGCTCTAACCCCCCCTCGCCGCCGCTCTAACCGCGCGCTCCATCCCGCGTCGCGTCGCGTCGCGTCGCCTCGTTTTTTTTTTTTTTTTTTTTTTTCTCTCTCTCTCTCTCTCTCTCTCTCTCTCTCCCCAGCCCGCCTCGCCCTCGCCCCGCCTCCGCCATTCCGCCCCTCGCTGCTCCCTCGCCATCCACCCCGCTCCAACCCGCCCCCTCGCTGCTCCTTCACCCCTCGCTTCACCCGCCTCCGCCTCATTCCGCTCCCCTCGCCCCCCCGCTTCACCTCTCCACCCCCGCCATTCCAACTTCACCCCCCCCCCCGCCCTCTCGCCCCTTCCGTACTCCCCGCACCCCGCAGCCTTCGCCCCGCCCTCAGCTTCGACCCCTCCGACCCTTCATTTCGCCTCGCCCGCCTCACCCCCAGGCTCCACCGCCGCTTCATCCCCTTCTTGGGTGGCAGCCTGTTTTTCTTCATCGGAAGCTTGCAGTTAGTCTTGGCGGTATGGCGGCCCCCAGCCCGGATCCGGAGGCCCAGTCGGACCCTCCCTCTCCAGATGCCTACCGCGTTATCCTGACAGAGCAACAATCATCCCGTGTTCAGGCGGTAGCCAGTGACTTTGCTCGTACCTCTGTTTACGGTAGAGTCATTGGACACTCCCCCTCCAGGTCTACCATCAGGGACTGGCTCCAGTCCACTCTCTTGCTAGAGGATGGCCACATTGAGGAGGTGGCCCTTATGGGAAGGGGCATCTTCTGGCTCAAACTCTCCAGTGAGAAAGCTGCGAGCAATCTGGTTGCCGGTTCCCCCACATCGGTGGATGGGAAGATCATCATGATAGTCCCGTGGTACCGTGGTTTCAGCGCAGCGGATTTCGATACTCGGTTCCGTATACCTCGCCACCCAGTGACACTCGTTTTTCCAGGGCTTGCTACTGAGCTGCGGCCGATTGTCAGGGACTTGGGCTCCCATTTTGGCTGGGTTATGCACGACACCTTTGCCGATGCGGTGACCACGGCAGGAGCTCCCCGAGTCCGTGTGGCTGTGGCGGATCCTGCGACTCTCCCTGCAGTGATCGAGATCGTTACAGGTGCCGACAGTATCACCCAGAGCATGATAGTCACCGGACAGCCAGGTCAGTGCCTGCGGTGCCATGGCTTTGGGCACTTGGCGGCTGCTTGTCCACGCTTTGCCAGCTCGTCTCGACCCTCCCCGCCCCCGCCCCCTCCGCCCCCACCTCCCCCCCCCGGACAGCCACGTCAGGAGGAGCCGAGGCAGTCGGAGCCTGGGCCAGAGGTAGTGGGCGGTTGGACCGAGGTTCGAAGGAAAAGAGGAAAGAATAAGAAGATTTCGGATAAAGGCAAGGAGGCAGAGGTCACCATTCCTGCAGCAGCACTCCACAGGCCTGACAGGCAGATGCCCCAGGGACCTGGGAGAGCCTCTTCTTCGACGGCAGCCCGCCCTCCACAGCCTCAGATCCTCCTCTCCCCCACCCCCCCGCCTTCTCCCCGGTTTCCCCAGTTTCCCCCCCCCTTCGCCCGCCCCGCAGTTTCAGCCCCCGCCTCCTTTTCCTCAGTCCCCTCCCCCTCCCCCTCCCTCTCAGCCCCAGTTCCAGATGCATCCCCATCCCCCTCCCCCCCCTGCTCCCCTCGCCCCTCCTACAGAGTTAGCTGCACCGTCGCCTTCCCAGCCGAGTGCAGCCTCCGCTCCACCTCCTCCACCTTCTCCGCCAGTCGCCTCCGTGGAGCCCGAGTCGCCTATCCCGCAGCCTCCTCCCCTTCCTCCCCCGCTTGCAGGACACCTGGTGTCTGTACCACCAGTGGAGCAGGTTTCCCTTCCCGCTAGCCCCTCAGTGGCAAACTCAGCTGGGTCTCAGCTCCAGGAGAGAGAGCTCCCTCGAGACTTTTACAGATCTGGCCCCTGGGACTACCTGGATGTGGCCGACCTTGGGACCTTCCCGGCTTGTCTCGACATTAGTATCTTCATGCTCCGCAAAGGGGCGGATGGGAGGATTGGTGCCTTGGCTCCCAGGGATGGCCCTAGCTTCGCCTTCACGTTCCTCAGCGATGGCACCGAGACCTGGACAGACGACTCGGTGTGGGAGGCTCTCAGAGAGCAGACACACGCCCAGATTTGCTCCTGGATAGGCCCGTCCGGTGGGCAGCTCCTCGAGACTCAGTGGTCCGAGGGCGATGTGCGCTTGCGGTGGCGTTGCGCTGCCAAACGTTTCCGATTGATCGTGATCCTCAGACCCCCCCTGGCATGGCCTCTTCCCCAGGATGTCAGAGCTTGGTCCCAACAGAAACTCCGAACCTTCTACGGGATGACTGCTTCAGAGATCTCGAGCTGGCTCGAGAAAGCATTTGTTCATGGCACTAGGGGCCTCTCGCCTTTGCTGAAGGTTTTGAAGAACGGGCAGGACGACCCCGTCTCCCCCTCCAAACCTTCTCACAAGCGGCAGCGCCTCCACTCCGATCTGTCTGATTCTTCTTCGACTTCTTCTGCGAGCAGACAGCTGTTCGCAGCCCCCCATCCCTCTCCATGAGCCTACACCTCGTTTCCTGGAATGTGAACGGGTTTCACTCTTCGAGTACCCGTGGTCCCAGGAAGCTCATTTTGCGTCAGGAACTTCAGCCTGCAGTGATTGGTCGATTGGATGTACTGCTGCTCCAGGAGCACAAGCTTTCTGCGGCTCATGCCCGTAGCTGCGGGAAGGTTCTCCCTGGACGCTCCTACACTTATTGGGAGCCTTCGATCGGCGCACAGGGGAGGAGCGGGGGGGTCTGTACCTCCGTGTGCGAGCAGTTAGCTCAGTCAGTTTTCGGTCACGGCACGTTGATCCCAGGCCGAGCCCTTTGGGTAGGCCTGAATTTGGAGGGATCCAAGATAGGAATCCTCAACATTTATGCTCCCACAGACCTCAGATGCAGAGCCACCTTTTGGAGGACACTTACAGGGATTCTTCCAGACATGGATTCCTGGATTGTTGGAGGAGACTTCAACAACCTGGAGACCTTGGAGGACCAGCAGGGTAGAGATCCGGAGTTCACAGGTATGGCTCAGGCAGAGCAGTCAGCTTGGGACTCTTTCATCTTCGCGACAGGAGGGAGGGACAGTTGGAGAGACCCGTCCTTCCGGGGTTGGCACGGGAGCCTGGACTTCTCTTGGGGCTTCCGCAGGGAAGGAGGCAGACTCCTGGAGCGGCTTGATAGGTTTTATGTCAGTGATTGGGCCATCAGCAGAGGTGGCCAGGCGGGCATTGTTCCAGGGACGACACTATCCGACCATGCGCCTGTGCTCCTCTCATTAGATTCGGCAGCCCAGACTCTCCCCCCCCGATCATGCAGGATTCCCGATTCCATCTTCTCGAGGGTGGACGTCCGTAGCAGCATTTGCAGTCTTTGGGACAGAGACTGGGGGGAGGGCATGGATCTGGTAGACTCGGTCGCGCAGGCTCTGCAGGAGTCCAGCCAGATCTGCCAGCTCGCAGCCCTACAGGTTCGACAGGATTGGTGGGGCAGAGAGAGAGCTCTTCGGAGGGACCTCGCCTCCATTCAGCGACTTCAGCAGTCTTCCCCGGGCTCGGAGGAGCTTCGGATCCAGGCCCTTCGAGCCAGAGCCCTCTTGGAGGAGACCCTCCAGCGTCGCTCCGAGTTCTCCTATCACGCCTCTCTCTCCTTCTGGGCCCGGAAGGGTGACCGGATGTGCAGGGAGTTCTTCAGGACACACGGCCAGAGAGCTGCAGGTGATCAGCTACGGAGTCTCAGGACAGCGGATGGTCACATTGTTACGGACCCGGGGGAGGTCATGGGGTTGGCCACTGACTTCTACAGGACCCTCTTCCAGCAGGAGCCACTTGCCCCTCGTGCTAGTCGTGACCGTGAGGAGGTGTGGAGGCACATTCCATCCCTGGTCCAGCCCAGCATGCAGGCGTCTTTGTTGGCGCCGTTCACCGCGGATGAGATGTTGGAGGCCTTGATGGCTATTGATGGGCAGAAATGCCCAGGTGAGGATGGGCTATCCCGAGCTTTCTTCACCTCCTTCTGGGACCAGATCCATCAGCCCCTCCTTGCAGCTCTGCAGGGGATTTTCAGCAGCGGTCAGATGCCAGAGAGCCTCTCCTCGGGACTGATTTGCCTCATCCCGAAGGGAGGAGATAGACAGGAGATCCGCCAGTGGCGTCCGATCACTCTCCTTACCACTGCCTACAAAATCCTCGCCAAGATGATCAGTGCCAGAGTTCGACCTCTACTCCCAGACCTCGTCCATGACACTCAGACAGGCTTTGTCCAGGACCGCAGTATCCTGGATAATGTCTTCATCTTTTCAGAGGCGGCGGAGTGGGCTCAGTACAGCGGTTCACACCTTGCCATTTTACTTCTCGACTTCGAGAAGGCCTACGATCGCGTGGATTGGTCCTTTTTGGAGGGGACTCTGGAGCGGCTAGGTTTCCCGGCAGGCTGGATTCAGGGTATCTCAGCTTTGTACAGGACAGCGTCTAGCAGAGTCATCATTGGAGGCAGGATGGGTGAGCGTTTCAGCTTGGAGAGATCAGTACGTCAGGGTTGTCCCCTGGCTCCTTATCTGTTTCTCTTCTTCGCCGAGGCCATGACTTACTACCTTCGGGCGAGGTCCACAGGGCTCAGGGGTGTTCGCCTTCCACTCCGGGAGGACACGGAGCTTCTGGACTCAGAGTACGCAGATGATACAGCCCTTTATGTCCAGGACGATGAGAGGATGCTAGAGAGGGTGCGGATGGCCCTGGAGGTTTTCTGCTCGGCCGCTGGTGCGAAAATCAACTGGAACAAATCAGTTGGTTTTCTCACAGACCCGGGGGCGTGTTCTCAGTGGGGGCGATTCCTGGGCTTCAGATGGATTCCACGTGGTCAGACAGCTAGATACCTTGGCTTCCAGGTTGGCCTAGACATTACGCCAGCTCAGCAGTTTCTCCCGGTGCTAGATTCCATCCGACGGAAGCTGGCTTTCTGGAGCACTGCTAAGCTGTCCCTTGCAGGTCGTGCTTTAGTAGTTAACCAGGTCCTTCTAGCCACGGCTTGGTATGTGGCTTCCTGTTGGTGCTTCTCGAGATCCAGCGTGGCACAGCTCAGGAGGTTGGTTCGGAACTTTCTTTGGTCTGGGGAGGATGGGCAGAGAGATACCAGAGCCAGGGTTGCTTGGCAGACAGTCATTCTTCCGCAGGCGGAGGGGGGTCTGGGGGTCATTGATCCAGAGCTTCAGAGTCAGGCCTTTTAGGCAAGCTTATCATCCGCGGTTTGACCCCAGGGGGGCAGACGTGGAAGTTGTACTCCAGCAGGGAGTCGGCTCTTGTGTCCCGCGCCGAGGTGGAGAGTGGCTACCGTCCTTCAGGTGGATCTTCACTTCCGCCCCGCTCACTCAGCCCCGCTCCCCACTCGTTCGTAGCCTCCTCATGGTTTGGAGGCGGCTCCGTCTCAGTCTCATTCAGTCCCAGCCCAGCTGTCAGGAGGAGATCGATCGCCAGCCGCTCGTCTGGAATGGGCAGGTCAGAGACGCCGAGGGCCTTCAGTTGGGGGAGAGATCACACATCAGGTGGGACGGCTGGATGAGGGGGCCAGCCCGGTCCCTTCGAGTTTGGAGGGATACGTACAGACATCTGGAGATGGCCGATCTGGCAGACGCAGCGGGAGGTGCACGCGGAGTCCAGGCGAGACGCACGGAGATCGACGGAGCGATCCCAGCCGCTTGGTTGGCTCCACCTGAGCCTCAGGTCCTCATGCCTGGAGACACCCACTGGCTGGGACAGTTCACCCCCCGTGGCATCCCACTGGTGGTCGCAGGACGTTTGGATGACTCCTCTATCGCCTTCTTCGCGGTTTCAGGGGACGGACGACTCAGGAGAGAGGATGCGCTCATTGACCCCCTACTACCGTGGCAGAGGGTTAGGGTCGTAGGCCTTCTGGGGAAGGTCTGGCATACCGACCCTAGTATCGAGCAGGACCAGTTGCAGCTTTGGCGTCTTTGGCTCTGGGAGGGGCGGGCCTTGTCAGAGCTTGAGTGGGACCCAGGAGAGTGGTGGTGGCCAGAGATTGTGACAGGACAGGGGCAGACTTCCTTCTTCGCTTACAGCACGACTCTGGGCAGGCGAATTCTCGGGAGGATGCAGAGCCGCCCCCCCACCCAGCGTCCTAGCTGGTACGCACAGGGTATCTCCAGGTTCTTTTTGCAGGCTTTCTGGAAGGCCTTGTGGGAGAGCTGGCGGCCGCGGAAGATCTCGTACTTCCTGTGGCTTCTTACCCACAAAGGTCTTCCAGTGGGGAGCTGGTTGAGGCAGATAGGCCAGGACGGTTGCTGTCAGATTTGCCATGCGGATGAGGAGTCACCAAAACACTGCCTGTGGAGCTGCATGCGCGCCCAGGAAGTGTGGAGGTGGACTTTCGGGCTTCTTACTCGTGCAGCACCAGAGCTAGGAGTGATCACTTGGGGCGCGTTCTGTTGGTGCAGCACCGCACCTGGTCTTCATCACTTGTTCGAGGCATGCCAGCAGGACCCCACTTTCCTTATCACACAGGGGACGTGGGGGCCGCTCGAGGGTATCCCACAGCACCTAGCAGAGGCTGATACAGGAGTTCGGGAGAGGCAGCCAGTCTGGGAGATTATCAGCAGCATTACAGGATGGCACATCTGGACCTCGCGCTGCGCGCAGATCCTCGGTGGCACCTCCTTATCGACTGCCCAGATCATGGCGGAGATTTGGAGTGAGATTATTCATACCCTCAGAGGCCAGTGGGACCAGATTCAGGGAGACTCCCGGGCTGGTCAGGAGAAGCGGAGACGCTTCCTCCAGGCTTGGGATTCACAGAGCCTCTTCTTCGAGCAGACTACGCAGGGCCTTCGGTGGCACTACTCACCACCCCGATGGCTGTTCATTCACACTCAGCATATTCCTCCGTGAGAGTATGATTTATTATGCTACCTTTTGGGCTGCGTCCGGTTTGTGTACGCAGCCCGTCAGCTATAAGCTGACCTCTTGTATCTTGTTCTCGAAGTAATATAATTAGAACTGTTTTTTCGGAAAAAAAGAACGGGCAGTAGATCATCGCATAGACTTAGTACCTGGGGCTCAGCCTATTAGTGTTCCACCTTATAGGATGAGCCAGCTTGAGGAGGATGAGTTAGCTTCACAGCTACAGGATTACTTGAATATGGGCTATATTCGCCCAAGTAAATCACCTTGGGGAGCACCTGTCCTCTTAAGAAAGAAGAAAGATTCTACCTGGAGAATGTGTATAGATTATAAACGATTGAATAAAGTGACAATTAAGAATCGATACCCTCTACCTCGTTCCGATGATCTAATAGACCATTTGGCCAGAGCGAAGTATTTCACTAAGATTCATTTACGTACGGGATATCACCAAATCCGTATCTATGCTAAACACATAAATAGAACCGCATTCCAAACTAGGTATGGCTACTACGAGTTTCTTGTATTACCTTTTGGTTTGACCAATGCTCCTGCCACCTTCCAGCAAATGATGAACGATTTGTTCCGAGATTTTTTGGGCAAATTCGTTGTAGCGTTCTTAGATGACATCTTGGTATATAGCCGAACGCTAGAGGATCACATAGGACACCTCTGGATTGTCTTAGTTATTCTAAGACAGCATAAGCTCTATGCCAAGATGAGTAAATGTGACTTCTTTATGAAGGAGATCATTTACTTAGGACACAAGATTTCTTCTGAAGGTATTTGGATCGTATCCAAAAGGTTTTAGAATGGTCTATCCCTCAAACTGTGAAACAACTTCGTTCTTTCCTAGGATTTACAGTATTTCTACAGAAGTCTATGCATGATTATTCACACATCACGGCACCCCTGACAAACATATTGAAAGGTCGTGGACGTAGGTCTACCAATCCGATCTCTTAGAATGATACATTGAACAAGGCGTTCGAAACCTTGAAGTTAGCTATCAAGGAAGCACCCGTTCTTGCATTACCCGATCTTGCCCGGCCTTATGTTTTAGAGGCCGATGCGAGTGATTTTGCGATTGGGGCAGCTTTATTCCAAGAGGGCAGATTTTGAGAGTAAGAAGCTAGACCACACCCAATATCATTGGCCTACACTAGAAAAAGAACTATATGCAGTCGTGTATACACTGAAGGTTTGGAGACGCTACTTGTATGGTTCGAAGTTTCTTGTATTGACCGATCATCAGTCAATCAAGTATGTGTGTGATGGGTCTAAATTGAGGGGACGGAAGGCTAGATGGGCAGAATTAATGCAAGATTTTGATTTTGAAATACGTTATCGAAAGGGTTCGCTGAATAATGTGGCGGATGCCTTAAGTCGAGTCAAGTTTGTAAATGCTATGTCATTTACGAAAATATCCTCAGACCTATTTCAATCCTTGAGAGGGCTTTGCGCAACTGATAGTCATTTCAGTTCTTATTGGCAGAAAGTCCAGGATGGGACTTCCATGGTTGACCAAGACTCAAGGATTGTGCCACCTACGGTACAGGCAGTGGGAGGTCAGTGTGGATGATTAGGAACGGCTTGCTGTTCCGGAATGGAAAGATTTGTGTGCCACATGTTTTGGAACTTTGATCCAAGATTCTCTGGGAGTGTCATGATGCTCCTAGTGCTGGACATCCGGGTATACATCGGACTCTGTCTCTTGTGAAGCATACCTTTTATTGGCCTAAGATGCATGCATTTATTGAAAAAACTGTGGTAGGTTGTCGGGTTTGTTAGGTTACTAAGGCGGAACGCCTTAGAAGCGCGGGTTTATTACAGCCATTGCAAATTCCAGGTAATAAATGGGAAAGTATTACTGGTTTGCCTCGAACGCGCAAGGGTAATGACTCCATTTGAGTCATAGTCGACCGTCTGACAAAAATGGCTCGATTCTTACCTACTAGAACAACTATTTCAGCTGTTCAGCTGGCTAACGAGTTTGTGGACCACTTGTTTAAGCTGTATGGTTTGCCCTCTGACATAGTCAATGACACGGACTCGAAGTTTACAAGTAACTTTTGGACACTTGTTTTTGAGAAGTTAGAAACTACTCTCAGTATGAGCTCCTCAGATCATGCACAATCCGATGGCAGTACAGAGAAGGTCAACCAATTGGTTGAAGATATGCTTCGGGCATATGTTTCTAAGAGACAGTCTTCATGGGAAGATTATCTACCGATGATAGAATTTGCTTATAACAGTGCAAAGCATTCGAGTACTGGTTACAATCCTTTTACGCTTATGTACAGATTTCAACCTAAGTCACCAGTTATGGTTGGGTTAAAGGGAATCCAAAATGATGCTGCAAAGACATTCTTGCTAGACATGCAGGAAATGTTGCAGTTTGCCAAGGAATCTATTAGAAGTGCCCAAGATCGGGACAGATTTTATGCTAATAGACATCGTTCACCTAGAGAGTTCTCTGAAGGAACGATGGTATATTTGTGAATTCTCAAGGAATCCAAGAGCCTAAGTAGTGGTTTGGTTCCGAAGTTATCCCCCAGATACTGTGGTCCGTTCAAGGTCATTAAAAGAATTGGACCAGTTGCATATCGACTAGAATTGCCTCCTGATGTTAAAGTACATCCAGTCTTTCATGTCAGTAAACTGAAAGAAGTATTGGGTGCGGATGATCAACTTGTTTCTCCTCAAGAAATAATAGAAGTTGAAGATTTGACTTTTATTCCACACGAACCTGAGTGTATTCTTGAATTTCGTGGAAGACAGATTCGTAATAGAACTATCACGGAATACAAGATCAAGTGGAAGGATCGTGTTGAGGAGGATGCAACATGGGAGACATTACAAAACCTCCAGAGAACATTCCCGGGTTTTTTAGCGAACTCAGGAGTGAGTTCTTAGAGGAGAGGAAGTATGTCATGTGCACGGATTGATATCCGACGTGTACTGGGTACACTAGACTAGCTCAGGTAGCCTGGGGAGGCTTAGAGCTAGGCAAGCTTGATTCTCAGGTTGAGTGGCAAGGGTACGAACCAGTTAGAGGTCTTCGCTATTTTTGGCGCTTGGGACCCGAGTCTATATAAGGGGCCCAGAGGTTCAGTTCTCAGAGAGCCGATGGGAGCAAGTTTCGTTCCCACGTGCTAGGTCTGATCCTAGATTGAGTCGCGGACGCGCGCCTGCATCCGCGCGCCTGCATCATAGCGTAGCCCAAGGCCGAGTAGTAGATCCCAGGCTTCACAACGCCACCTGGTGGTATGGGACACCAGGCTGGTTAGGATCTGGTTGGGAGTTCGTGCCAGTAGCTCAGCTTGTGGCTCGGAGGGGACATCTCTTGATTCGGGATCACATCTCGTAGATGTCATGGCTGGGTGGTGAGCAGCCTGCTCAGTTTCCTCACGTTGGTGTGTTCTTGTGTTTGCTTGCAGATCAGAGGTTTCAAGAGTGTTGGGGACGTGTCACACTCTTTTTTTTTTTTTTTTTTTGTGAAACCATATATTTCTGTGGGGGAAACCTCAAAAAGAGGAGAAAACCCACCATGAAGTACAAATTAAAAAGATTACAAGTGAAACTCTTGGGAGAAAAACTTCCCAGAGATCACCGGAAAGTAAAAAACTATACATTAACCAGGGGGAGGATCAAGCAGTATATCCTCCATCTTAAGATTATTCACTTCCAGAAAATGATATAAGGGAGAAGTGGCCCCATCAATGAAACAAAGTTGCTTTTTGCCCTTATGGTTTTTCTTGAGATAAGCTGGTATCCTAAACTTCTGAACCAAAGGGTCAAAAACATGCCTCAACCATGGATGAAAAGAATCCAAACAAAAGGGAACCTCAGTATCCTGAATACAACCAGTCTCCAAAGTAGATGTTTGCACTGCAGCCACTGTCTGAACAGAAGTATCTGGAAAGGAGCAAGACTCCATATCATTATTTCCAACAATATCATCCTGAGCAGAAATACATTGTAACTGTTCCTCGACGATAGGAAGTGTCTGAAAGAACAGGAGGATGAACCAAAGAGGGATCCATTACATCTTCCATAACAGCAGAAGTTGGCAGCAGTGAAGAAGCATCAGACATAACAACTTCAATCTTTGAAATAGGAGCCAGATCAGGATCACAGGGAACACCAAAATCAAGCACTGTAGTTACACACACACACACACACACATAGGTTTCTATGACCTTAGGCCTTTACATAGAACTTTTGGACCTCATAAGATTTATATGCTTCTTATAGAACCAAAAAATGTGTGACTATAATCCCTGGCTATATGCTTATGAAAAAAAGATATGGCTAAAATCCTTGAGTTATCTGGAAAACAAGATTAAGAGACTCTTTTGGGGATGGGTTCCCATACGTCCAGGTCATAACCAAAAGAACCTCATTAATATGGAATCTATGGACACTTTTGACCTCACTAATATGACTTCGAATCCGAAAAGGAATAAAAACTAGTCAAGACTCTTGCCTTATTTGCAAAAGAAGATTTGTGTAATGTTGAAGCCTCTAATATGGAGGCAAATTTTTAATAAATTTCTTGTGTGTCAGTTTATCTTTGTCAACTCTTTCATGTACCCTTGACAACGATGACAAGTTCATGGCTATGTTGAAGTAAGTTTGTTCTCACTAACTTACTTCTTTCTATCTTGAATGGTGCATTGCCCTGTCAGCTAGATTTAGATGCTCGTTTGGGAGAGACTAAAATGAAATCGTTTAGACTTCACAAGCAATTGCAGCTTGAATGAAAAGATTTTGGACTACTTTTTTATTAGCCTTCTCCTTTAGTGCTAGCCTTCGTTATGGCTGAGTTTGCCCTTCACCTCCGGAGTGCCGACAGAAACTCAGTACAAAGATTTTGTATAAAAGGATGCTCCAGTATGTGTGGGTGTGTGGATTTGTATGTGTGAGAGCATATTTTTATACTACGGTCTACACCCATTGTTGGGCGCTGATGACGTCAGTGGGGATGTCATCGTAGCTAGTCCCTGCTATGCGTGATGGAGTCTATGGTTTTCAATCTTATCAATGACTATCGTGAGATTGAAACTGCACTATGTTGTGTTTTTAGAGGATGAGTTTGGGAATGTTCCTGGATTCATCTAAGTATATGCTTCTACCGTATTAGCGGACATGCAAATTTCACCTTGTGAAGTTTTCGTCCAGGTATTGTGATAATTCTTTCTTAAATGGTGTGTTGCCATATTAGCTAGATTTAGATGCTCGTTTGGGAGAGACTAAAATGAAATTGTTTAGACTTCACACACAGTGGGTAGCTTGAATGAAGAGATTTTGGACTACTTTTTTATTAGCCTTCTCCTTTAGTGCTAGCCTTCGTCATGGCTGAGTTTGCCCTTCACCTCCGGAGTGCTGACAGAAAGTCAGTACAAAGACTTTGTATAAAAGGATGCTCAAGTATGTGTGGGTGTGTGGATTTGTATGTGTGAGACCATATTTTTATACTATGGTCTACACCCACTGTTGGGCACTGATGACGTTAGTGGGGATGTCATAGTAGCTAGTCCTTGCTATGCGTGATGGAGTTTATGGTTTTCAATCTTATGAGTGACTATCGCGAGATTGAAACTGCACTATGTTGTGTTTTTAGAGGATGAGTTTGGGAATGTTCCTGGATTCATCTAGGTATATGTTCTCACTAACTTTTTCTTTTGGATGGTGGTAGGTGAAAGTTCAAATCTTGGCAAAGAGTCGACTATTTAATTAGCATGAGACTTTCTTTCTTTTAAGATAATTGATTTCAATGCTCTTATTATTAGTGGGATTCTTTTCAAACCTTAAAGACAATTTTATCTTCAAAGTCTGGTAGCTTTAAAACTACTAATATGTCTTGCACTGATGGATTATTTCATATGTCTAGCTCATGAAATATGGACCTCATTACTATGGGCTATTCGGATACTCTAGATGTTCCAATTTCAGTGGTTCAAGCTTCTCTAGCATTGATTGAGAGCAAGAACTTCACAAGCAATCAGGGATCATGATGAAAAAACCAAGGGAATAATACTCTCCTCCTTACTTTGAAAATTGAAGAGTCGACATTCCATTCCAAAAGTGTCAAGAAAGGTTTTGAAGCCCATCTACATTTACTATGGATGAGCAATAATATTCGAAATTACATGAATAACATGGTAGAGTTCTTCCTCTTATGAAGAAACCTCTTATTTCAATGAAGGAACAAAATAGTAACATTGGACATGACCTGCCATTGTTCCAAAATATTTCATATCTATGGAGAACCAAGAAAATCTCAACGACTTTTTTTATTAGCTCACTACTTCTATTGAAGGGAGGCAAATGATAACTTAACTCCTATTCAAGGCGTCATATTAATACCTCTTCTCCAAAGAAGGGAATAGAAATTCTAGGTTGTAGCATCCAGACATCAATGCAGAATGTGGACTTTAAAGAATCTCAATCTATTGGCACCTTTAAGCATTTTAAAATCCTGGACTTCTCTCTCTAGGGATGTAATTGACAAATGCAAAAAAGCTGCTCTTACGGGCAATCTTTGATCAATTACAAAGAGGGTAAATATCCCATGTGCTCCTACCCTTTCATCCTTGGAAGCAAGGAAACGCTCTAACAAAAAAGGTAATTTCATGATAAGAGGAGACTTCAATTCCGCAGCTAACACTATAAAAGCATATGATGGAGCTAGCTTAGATCCTATTTAAGATGTGTATGCAAGTCGGATAATTGTGGTGGTTCTCTTATTTGGGTAGATCGTGTGTTACGGTACATGATCGTGTGTTATGGTAGATCGTCTGTTACGGTACATGAACTGAAAGTATAATTGTGGCATGTATGGCAAGATTGTCCTAAGTGCACTAACAAGGACTAGTACTAACTGTACTAAATGGTTCTAACTAGCCTACAAGGCTCATACCATGGCATATGGCAACAAACCCTCCTCCATGGGGGGGCTGAAGTATCTTGGAATCATCACAAAAATACCTAGAAGCTCCGTGATGGATATATCAACCTATTATAGTACAAAGATAGCAAAATTACATAACAAAAGGTACCAATTGTAAAGCCTGCCTAAAAGCTTTAAACTTTGGTCGCAGTAGAAACTTCATGAAGAGATCTACTTAGTTATCCTCTGTCGAAACACAAGACAATTGTATGGCGCTCTTGAACATAATAATAGTCAACCTCTATGTGATTTTTTAGTGCATGAAAGACCGGATTGCGTGTAATAGCCAAGCACTCTAGCTATCAGTGTAAATGGTATCAAAAGATGTATGGCTAACATCAAGAGCTGCTAGGAGCTTACGAAGCCAGACACACTCCATACTAGTTGTAAAGGCTACCTTGTACTCAGCCTCACAACTATTCATGCTTAGTGCATGAAGCACCAAGCATGAACAGTTGCCCCTATGTGACACCCGCATGTTGTAACAACCAACCCAGTCATTATCTGTAAAAGCATGCGTAACCAATGAAGATTATCACCATAGAGAAGTCCCAAATGCTTACCTTAATTTCAGACTTCCTCAAGCAAGTAACCATGAAGAAAGGCGGTCTTAATGTCTAATTGATAAACCTCCCAATGCAAATGGGTTGCAATAGCGATGACACGCTGAATGGTCGTGATGTGTGAAGTGGGCCCAAAAGATTCCTCAAAGTCAATGCCGTACTACTCAGCATAATCTTTAGTGACAAGATGGGCTTTGTAGCTGTCTACGCTATCATCAGCTAACCGCTTCAGCTTGTAAACCCACTTTGTGCAAATGGCATGTTTTCTAGGAGGCAAGTCACACAACTCCCATTTGCCATTTTGGTGAATGGAATCCATTCAGCTTTCATAACATCCATCCACTCTCTGCTGTCAAAAGCATCCTTATGGCATAAAGGTTCTAGAATCCTCATTACAGGCTGTGGCAGCCAATGCAACATCCAAAAAAGGACCACACATCTGGCATTGCCCACCTCTAGTACGAGCTGCCAAAGGTTCAGCCTGCTTATTGTCCTTAGGAGTATCCAACAGCCATCTGGGGGCTGTTTTGTGCTGTCTAATGACAGCCCTTTCCTTGGTAACTGCCTCCTCAATAGCATCATCTGTCATGACGAGAAATGATTATTTAGTTAATTAATAGTCATTAGAACCTTAGGCGCAAATTTGATGGTGCGGTTAAATGTTTGTATTTATGATCGATCAAGCGGTGTAAATAGTACCGCAAAACTATGTAACATTGGCCAATGATTAGTAATAAAGATGTGCACACACCTGTCTCGGTCCTAGGAGCAATGGAGTTCCCCAAATATGATGGGGCAAGGGAGGCTGAGAAAATCCTCAATTGGATTCGCCATTTTAAGCTATACTTTGCCCATCAAGACAAGACCGAGCAAGAGAAGCTTGCTCTTGCCACATTGCATTCGCAAAAGGATGCTCTTATGTGGTGGTCTTTGTCACCAACAGGAAAAGAGCCTATTCATGAATGGGCTTAGTTTGTGGAGCAACTGAAAGCCACTTTCATGCCACCGAGGCATCAAGAGAACCTAACCTTCCATTGGGAGAGGTTTAGGCAGTTCGATAATGAGAGTAATGCAGATTTTACAGCCAGGTCTTGGAAACTCTCTCTAGAGTTACCCGAAAAGAGCAAGGAAGATAGGAGAAAGAAGTATTTAGCAGCCTTAAGCCCAAAAGTAAGATACGAGATTGAAATGTTTAACCCGACCACGCTTAAGGACCTCAATAAGCTGACTGAAATAGCCGAGAGAAAATTGAATCCTCGTAAACCCTTTAATAAGGAGGGTGGGTCAATATCTAAGCCCAACAACATATCCACTTTTAGGAAACCAAACCGGTTTAAGAATAATAAAGGGAAGGGTAAAGCTCTTGTAAGAAATATGAACAGCCAATCACTTCTTGGATGGGTGCCATTTCCTTCTATGACGGACAAAGAGATCCTCTTGCACTCCCATGTGCCATAAGATCCTCCTCAGCTACACTGCTTCACACGCAGCAAAACATGCTGCCTTGTACTCAGCCTCGGTAGAAGACAATGCCACTATTGGTTGTTTCTTACTGATCCAAGAGAAGATACCTGAACCTAAAGAGAAACAATATCCAAAAACTGATTTCCTAAAATCAACATCTCCAACCTAATCTGAGTCACAATGGCCAGCCAAAGAAGTGCCCATACCATAAGTGATGCCATAATCAAGAGTGCCCTTCACATACCTGAGCATCCGCATCCCTGCATTCCAATGACTCTCCTGGGGCTTATTGGAGAACCTACTCAAAACGCCAACAGCAAAACTGATGTCTGGTCTGGTGTTGCACAGATAGATGAGACTGCCGACCAACTTCATGTACCTCTCGATGTCTACTGGTGGTGAGGCATCCTCCATAGACAGCCTCGCATTTAGCTCCATAGGTGTAGCTATCTCCTTACACTAGGACATACCAAATGCCTTCAAGATCTCCCTTGCATATTTCCTGCTGAGAGATGAAGATCTTGCCTGGCTCTTGCCAGACTTCAATCCCCAAATAGTAGTGCATCAAGCCTAAGCCTGTCATCTCAAACTCAGTGCTCAACACCTTTCTAGTCTGCTGGATCATGTCTTCGTAGTCACCTGTAATAAGGAGATTATCCACATATAGAATAATAATAGCAGATTTTTCACCTTTCCTCTACACATACAAGTTAGCATCTCAGGCACATCTTTTGAAGTTTAATTTATAAAAGAATTTGTCTATCCGTTGTACCATGCTCTTGGGGCCTGTTTAAACCCATACAACATCTTTTTTAGCTTGCAAACCTTGTTCTCAGAATGAGGGGCCTCAAACCCTGGTGGCTGATCCACGTACACCTCCTCCTTGAGGTCACCATTCAAGAATACTGATTTAACATCCATTTGATAAACTGACCACTTTTTATGAGCAGCCACCGATATTACTGTACGAATAGTAGTCATTTTGACAGTCGGAGCGAAAGATTCCTGAAATCAAACCCTTCAACTTACAAAAATCCTTGTGCAACCAATCTGACTTTGTACTTTTTCAAAGTCCCATCAGCCTTGTACTTTACCTTCCAAACCCACTTGGTGCCAATAACCCTTCTGTTAGGTGGTCAATCTACCAGCTCCCAAGTTTCATTCTTCATGATGCTGTCATATTCTACTTGCATAGCGTTTTTCCAATCTCGGTCTGCAAGTGCTTCCTCCAAACTTGCAGGCTCCTTTACTTCTGCAATAATCTCAACCATCAAGGCCATATTGACTATGTGAGTAGAAGCCCTCCTTTGCTCCTCGATTCTCTGAGACCGCCTTAGTCCATCTGCATGCTGCTCAACAGACATAGGCATCTGGTTATCATGGTTGTAGAGATGCCTTACCCATTGCGGCAATTGCTTTTCCGGTGGTATAACAACAGGTTGGTGACTTATACCTTCATCATCTGATATTTTCTCCTCCTTTATAGCTCCTGGAACAGGTCCATAGTGAATTACCTCTTCGCTTGATGATAAAGTGGAAGAGCTCTTCTCTGCCTCCACTGCATGTGGTTGCTCCCTGAACACCACATCACGGCTCGCTATGATCTTCTTTGCCTCTCGGTCATACAATGGGCTTTCTTCTCATCACAATAGCCTAAGAAATTTGGTGCTTTTTGGTTGTAGCTTGTTTCTCTCTTTGTCTGGTACATGCGCATAGCATTCACACCCAAATATTCTAAAGTGGGAGACAGATGGCTTCTTACCACTATAAGCTCATGAGGTGTTTTACCTTTGAGTGCCTTTGTATAGCTATGATTAAGGATGTAAACCGCAGTAGTGACAGTCTCAATCCAGCACCTTTCAACATACACCTCCCCATCTCCACGGTGGTCCGAATTCGATGTTCAACAACAGAATTTTACTGAGGCATATGTGATGTCGTCGTTTGTCGCTTGATCCCTTTGCTCTTGCACAAATCTTCAAACTCTGCAGAAACAAACTCACCACCACCATCCGATCTGATTTTCTTCACTTTTCTCCCTATTTCATTTTCAACAAGCTGTAGCCATTCTTTGAATTTACCAAAAGCTTGAGCCTTTTCGCGAAGAAAGTACACCCACATCTTCCTCCTATGGTTGTCGACGATCAATAAGAAATAGGAAGATCCCCCCAAGGCCTGTGTAGGCATCTTACCACACAAGTCAACATGCACCAACTCTAGAGGAGCGTTTGCTCTATTCTTGCTTTCTTATGGGAATGCCTTTCTCTGTTGCTTGCCCATCATGCAAGCTTCACACGGTTCTTTGATTTCTGCTACTGCATAAGTGAGCAACCATACCTTGCTTCTGCATCTCCTTCAGCACTGCAAATCCAATGTGGCCGAATCTTTCGTGCCAAAGTCTGCTTGTGCCTCCAGTGACGATGCTCCAGTAACTCCTTGGGTCTGGTTCCACTTCCGCACACCATCCTAGTGCACAGCTCCATCTTTGGTAGCACCTCTTGGCACCACCACCTTCAGTCACGTTCCCGCCTTCGAACTCGAGCAATCCAGCTGCCATGATCTTCCAGTTGTTCCCCTCATAATGAGTGAACAACCTAGAGTCTTCCAAGCACCATGCTCTGAGGGTCTGTCTCAACCCGTCCTTCCTTTGGCAAGGTCTGCAACAAATGAATATCTCCAGATAACCTGGACCATGAGCTCTCACTAAGTTCTCAAGCAGGTACTCTCCTGGCTTCAATACACCTTGTCCATCACCTTCAAGCAATCTGTGTCCGAGATTTGAACCACACTTCCCCTTTTGTCTTCGAACCAATTCCTTCCAATCTTGCATTTCCTAAGACAAATAAAGAGCAAAGTCTCTCCACAGCATGCTATAAAGGCTCAAATGCAAGACATCAAGTACATACCAGACCATCGTATTGCCTGTGTGCTTGCTCTAAAAGCAAACTATGCACCTCATCGAGGCACCTACCAAACGCCCATGTAATCCTATACTATCCCCTTCTGAAGTACAGCATCCATTTGACCATGAGACCCTAGGGCCCTCCATGGAATCCACCCTCGTGTCAGTGTCAACAGCCACGCACCTGGAAGGTACCAAGCGCTCCATGCTGTCCTTCACCCTCACAAAGGCATCTGACTCCTCGTCGACCCACATCTCTATGTCAGATATCCTCACTGTGGTTTCTTAGTCAACATATCTGACCTCGGTAACACACGGTGATGTCACCAAGAACAACTCTTTGATTACCACATTTTGGCCTTTGTATCTCCCTCTTAATCTGAGACGGCGGACTCCTTCCTTTTGTTTTTCTGATCTGCATTCTTCTTTCTGCAGTCTTTTGCAAAAAGTCCTGGTGTATCACAGTAGCAGCACTTCTTATGCTTCCTCTTGGAAGTATCCTCGTCATCAGAGTCGTCTTTCTTGGACTTGCCACTGTTAGGCTTGCCCTTACCTTTGCCAACGTAGTTCTTCAATAGCAACACCTTGTCTTCTTTGTTGTTGTTGTAGAGCTTCTCCCTAGCTTCCTCCTGTAGTAGTAATGGACCCAACTCCTCAAGCGTCAGAGGTTTGGTCCTCTGTCCTGCTGTCACGGTCATAACAAAGCTCTTGAAACTCCGAGGTAGCCTCCTCAGTACCATCAAAGCCAACTGGCATGAGTCCACCTTCTGACCAACTGCCGCCAGTTGATCCCTCGCCACCTTGACCTTCGTCAAGTGACCATGTATTGTGTCTCCCTCATCCATATCAAGATTGTAGAGCTGATGCTAAAGAAGCAAGATCCGAGATGTGTTGTCTGTCTCGTACAAATCCTTCAGAATGACCCACGCCTCTACTGACATCTTGGCCATCTAATGTGAGGAAGCACAGAGTCCGCCGTAGTCCCTATGATCAATGCCAGAGCGTGGGTATCTCTGTCTTCCCAAGCTTCGAGCTCCTCTCCGTCTACTGCCATGAGTATATTCCCCTGTCCGTCCACCATGTCCTCCGGCTTCGCCTCCACTCCCGTTGTCAATTTCCACATCTTTCAAGCCACTAAATGACGCCAGATCTTCACCTTCCAGATCGGAATTTAACCCATCCAGTTTCCCAAACTCTCCAAAGTTAGGAATAGTGAAAGAAAGAAATCTGGGGGAGGAGGAAGGGAGAGCAGGGGCTTAAGAGGTCGACATCTCTGCTGCTAAACCACACAGCAAAGTCGATCAAACTCAACCTTCAATAGACTAGAACTCCTTACGCACCTGACTGAACCTGAGTCACCCTCCTTCTCGCAAGGGCATTGTCCTCCGGTCATGGAAGTCTATTCCCAAGAGCTTTTGAATCAGGGTCGTCCTTCGGCAAGATCCCTGCCTTCAGGCTCCCACACATGTGAGCCTCCTACTTGGGCTCTGATACCATGTTAGAAATAGACCAACACAGGGTACGCACAACAGAAGACTGATAGAATTGCCCGGGAGCTCACACAGTGTGGTGTGGGGTGTGGATTCACAAACTTCTTTAACTTATGTGCATAGGATAGATGTCCAGACTCGTCAATAGACAATGAACCAACCAGATAGAGAAACCACCAAAATAATATATTTCCATCCAAAGCTATGGACACAATACAAAAGAGATAGATCCAAAGTCCCACCAATGGTGTGGTCCTCTAATCTTACCACAAGGTCCTTCTCCTATGTGCCGGCTATCTCTAGACTCGAGCCCGCGTGCTCCACCTCGAGCTTTGTGTATTAGGTTGAAGAATCCTGTGTCGTTGGTCCCCTCCTTTATGGAGATTAGGCGGTGCCGATTAATCGTATCGTAGCACTTCCTTCCGGCAAGTCAAATTCAGGACATAATAGATATCAATATATCTGTGGTCCTCTAATCTTACCACAAGGTCTTTCTCCTATCTACCGGCTATCTCTAGACTCGAGCCCGCGTGCTCCACCTCGAGCGTAAGTAGACTTTCCGTCCAAAGATCTTCTCCACCTTGATGTCTGGAAACCAGCCTAGGTGGGCTGCCACTCAAGCTCAATATGCAGCTCCTTCAGGGTCACCTTCACCTCCTGTGGATAGGCCCAAGGCTAGCCTTCTTGCTGCTCCTGTCTGTTGTCATAGGGCTGCTCCAGATGATGTGAAATGAGGCCACAAGGCCTGCCTTTTATAGGCCCAAGGGCCTGCCCAAAAAACCGACCAGCAGCATCATTCTGGCCGACCAGTCTGCTGGAAAACTGCCCTTAAAGGGCTCTCATTACAAGGGCCCCTTGGCCCACAACACTAGGGCTGTGGCCCTCCTTTCAAGGGCAGATGCCCTCCTATATATTCAGGGTCCAGCCCCCCCAAACCTGCTGCAAACAGTGTGCCTCCATGTCCTAGATCCATCGGGGAGGTGACCTTTCCAACACCCCACACCTGGCTGTTAGCCTCAGTACCAGAGATCCCCTAGGCAGTGAACTGGGTTTCTCTGGAACAGGCCAGTTTTTCTTCTTTCAGCCTTTTTCCATTTTTTCCATACTCAACACCTTCGGGGCTGCTGTTTTGTATGAAGTCTTTCAAGTATTAATAGAAGGTTCCTTTCTTTGCAAAATATATATATATATAAGCAAGCCATTTCAAGAAGTTTATGTTGCTTCTTGCATGGGTGGAATATCCTTGTTTACTGAAATGACCCACTCACGTCCAAACCATATCATGTGATTGACTGATCTTTGGAATACTAGATATGAAAACCCCTAGTGATGTGTCCCCTAGGTCTAGCAGGACTAGTAGCATTGTAGAGTTTTCACAATTGTAATTGCTTCTAGACAAACAGTACAAGCTTAAAGGAAGTCAATGGTAGCTTTCAATACTAATATGTATATGGACCTTTGAGTGTGGAACATGCCACACCACTCTATTTATGAATTTTCCTTCACTGACCACGTTCAAACAAAAGTGAACTCATGCTAACATGTTCCAATAAAATGCAAAGGGTCAGATGACATAACAGATCAACCCAACTCTTTTTCTGTTATGGAAAACTGCAAATCAATCAGACGTATGACCACATAGAAAGCATTCCAGAAGTTGAAAACCTGAGATCTACGGGCCTCAAATTGTGGTTTTATTAATGCAATCAAAATCGAGCTAGCCTTCATCAAAGAACACACAGCAGGCATTACCTGCAAAAACCCAAAGGCAATCAAAAAACATTTCAGGATAATAATAATCCCACCTATAGGCTGAGACATGCAGCCTGCAGAAGATTGCATGATTATGCTCAAAACACATCATTCAACAAAATTGCTTACCAAAAGTATAGATATGAAAGACAGATCAAGGGTCACTATATCCACAAGTTGTGGAAGTGTGGAAAGATGCCGCAAATTTGTTCTCTCAAGAATATGCACTCGTTTGTCGACTCTAATCTTCTCAGCTACCTATTTGGCCACAAAATGTTAAGATTCATCACCGTTACTGCCTAGAACACTCCACAGTAAAACAGTAGATGCAAGATTCATGAACTGAAAATCAAGACAATGAAAATCATCTTAACATGGTGTTTCTAGCAAAAGAAATGCCTTCCTTCTTCAGCTATTGAATGAAATGCCATGGCATTTGATTCAACACGTGATCTTTTCCTCTCTTTTTGGTACTTATAGCTATTTAGAAAATTTTGCTTTATTTTATGGCTTCTGACCCACATGCATCCCTTTACCCATTACCGTACCTCCACAAACATATAATTACCGTAATAATCCACAAACATATTTTTCACTTTTCAGAAAAGAAGGATAAGTGTCATTACTATAAGAAGCCTGGACACCATATCAATGAAAGCAAGAAGACGTTGGAAAAAGAAAAGAAAAGAAGGAATCTGGAGTGACAGTTTCATATTCCAATGCATCAGATGCAGGTTATGTGTCATTTTGAGGATGATAAGTGCATTGTCAGGGATAGAGAAAAGGACTATCATATAGTCACTTTAAATCACGGTTTTTACCAGCTGGACAAATGTGACAGCAGCATGTCAAATACATGGGTGGCATCAATCACTTCAGCAATGAAAAACGTAGAATTATGGCATGCAAGATATGTCCATGTGAACTATGAGAGTTAACAGTTATTGCAGAGACATGGGATGGTGCAAATTTTGTGTTCTTTGGAGACTCGTCCTAGACCTGTCCGTTTGTGCATTTTGGAAAAGATGCACAGAAATACCTTTCTGAGAGAAGGATCAGTTAGAGCTGAAAGAGAATTGCAGCTCACACACAATGATGTGTGTGTCCTATAAGGACACCATCTTTGGGACAGCATCTGTATTTTGTGACCTTCATAGATGATTTTTCCATTCATGGGTATATCCCTTAAAAAATCCAATGTCTTTTAATGCTTCAAAAAGTTTGCATCTATGGCTGAGAATGAGTTAGGGTGCAAGGTGCAGACTTTGAGAACAGATAGAGGGATGGAGGACATGTCAGATGCCTTCAAAGATTTCTTAAAGGTGAGAGGCATTGAGGATCAATGTATCAGCAAAATGGTGTAACTGAGAGAAAACAAATGTCTTTGATGGAAACAACCAGATGCATGATTAAAGGGAAAAGATTGCCACACAGATTTTGGATGGAAGCTATAATGTGTGCAGTGTTGAGAATGGTGTAAATTGCAACATCTAGATAGGGTTGGTTCATGGGACAAACTCTAACCCTGACCCTAAGGGGTCCATGGATACATTCTCATGTTCTTTGGAATACAACTTAGTGTACAATTAGCTATCTCTTGTGCACTCCCGTCTCTCTCTCTCTCTCTCTCTCTCTCTCTCTACCATTTTGCATTCTACATTGGTGTGGATGCTCGTTTTAGTAGCTCCACCCTCACAGTCCGTTTGTACCAGGATTTTCACAATCTGATAGACCCATCGGTCTTCCAAAGACTTTGATGAACACTCTCTCTCTCTCTCTCTCTCTCTCTCTCTCTCTCTCTCTCTCTCTCTCCCCCCTTCTATATCACAAAAACATCGCCAGGTTCCGTACCAGATCTCATACATTTGCCATTGAGCAGGGAGCTTGGATACACCAGCCCAGACATGCTAGAGCCTGTACCCTTTGTGACATGTAGACAGTTGAGACGGAGGCACATGTAGCTCTACAGTGCCACCGATATGCACATATCAGGGAGGACTACCAGCAGATACTGGGGGACTCCGCTCAGTTGACATCAGTTCTCTTCACTGCCTCTCCAGCAGCATTGGGATCTTTTGTCACTCGTCTTTTTACCTGTCGTCAGGAACTCATAGACTCCTGACCCCTCTCCTTGAGGAGACTCTTTTTACATTGTATCGAGACGGGTCCCATGGGTCATTTTTTGGCCCCCCGAGGACGCTAATAAATTCTACTTCTACTTCTCTCTCTCTCTCTCTCTCTCTCTCTCTCTCTCTCTCTCTCTCTCTCTCTCTCTCTCATCCTCAACATGCCATTAAAGCCTATGATGCTCACACTCCTTTCATGAGTGTTAAGCCCTTGATTCTTGTCAAGGCGTCAGGAGCGAGTGGGCAGCCTTGGCGGACCGAGTGGCAAAAGAGAGAAAAGGCCTCGACCGTGTGTCCTCCGATAAGCATCTGGCTAGAGCTCCCGGCATAAAGCACAGAAACTCCTCTGACCCATATGTTTGAGAAACCCAATCTCTGCATAGTACGCTCCAGGAAGGACCACTCCACCCTATCGTAGGCCTTCTCAAAATCCAAGAGAAGGACGGCCAGCGACTGTGACTCCTCCCTGGACCAATTCACTACCTCCTAGAATGTGAAGATGTTGTCCAGGATGCTACGCTCCTAGACGAACCCCGTCTGTGTGTCGTGGATGATGTCGGTAAGATGGGGCTGTAACCGCAAGCTCAAGACCTTGGTGAGGATCTTGTATGCAGTATCAAGCAGAGTGATCGGTCTCCACTGACGGATGTCTGACCTATCTCCCCCTTTCGGGATCAAACAGATCCACCCTCTGCTCAGGGACTGAGGGAGGGAGCTTGTGTTAAAAATCCCCTGGCATGCTGGTCGGAAAGGGGTGGAGATAATCTCCTAGAAGTTCAGGAAGAAGGCCGGAGTCAAGCCATCCTCGCCAGGACACTTCTGGGTCGGGAGAGCCTTGAGGGCTTCCCAGAGCTCCTCATCCGTGAAAGGCTCCTCCAGTCTGCTGCATAAATCCTGTGAGACTACTGTCGGAACGTGATCCCAAACTACCTCTCTAGCCACAATACCAGCTGGAGTCATTCTCTCTGTCTGAAAGAGCTAGCTGTAAAAACCTATGGTCAGGTCTAATATGTCCTGCCGGTCAGTGTGCATGATGCCCTATGGATCTCAGAGACACTGTCGCTGTGTGCCTGCTGATCGAGGCCCAGTGGTCTGAAAAAACCGCTTCGTCATCCTGTCCCCATGCTGTACCCACCGGGCCCGAGAAGAGTGATAGGAGAACTCTCGAACCTGTCGCTAAGCCACTGAGAACCTAGGTCCTACTCCCTGAGCCGCTCTATGGAGGTGAGGTCTCTCCTCAAAGCCCACTCACACTCTTGAAGAGTCCTCCGCCTAAGGGCGTGAGCCTGTAACTCATCACTACTCCTCTGGATCGTGTCGGCCACCCACGAAGCTGAAGCCCAGCCCTCGCACGGTGTCATCTCTAACTACTCCCAAATCCCTGCCATGACCTACTGGATCTTCTCGTCCTGCACGAGGTCCTTTGGAATGTGGACCCCTTGCTAGAGAAGACCTCGGCGGGGCTGATCTAAGTGAAGTACTACCGGAGCCTGTAACTCATCGCTACTCCTCTGGATCGTGTCGGCCACCCACGAAGCCCAGCCCTCGCACAGTGTCATCTCTAACTACTCCCAAATCCCTGCCATGACCTACTGGATCTCCTCGTCCTGCACGAGGTCCTTTAAAATGCGGACCCCCTGCTAGGGAAGACCTCGGCGGGGCTGATCTAAGTGAAGTACTACCGGAGTTCTGACATCGTGGTACTTGCCAGAATCCCGGTAGAGCCGCCTCTGTGCAGTGCCTAGTCCCCAACGTAGAAACGGTCTAGTCTCTCAAGCAATCCATCGTGTCTCCTCTGTCCGAAAGAGAGGAGAAGGCTGCCAGGTATCCTACTGAAATTTGGCTCTTGCCATGGGTCTCTGCCACTGATCATGAAAATGAACTACCCCCAGGTGCTACGCTCTGCTGCTAGCAGCTCAGAGGAGGCGCCGCCCTGCTTGTCTTCTCCAAACTCCAGGTTATTGAAGTCCCCTCCAACAATCCAGGAGTCTACATCCGGAAGACACTCTGACAGCCTACTCCAAAAGGCCAGGCGGTGTTGTTTGCACGCTGCGGCATACATGTTTAGGATCCCAATCCTGGACTCTCCTGTCCTAACTCCCATCCAAACTGCCCATCCTGAGATGCTGACTCCTCCACTCCGTCCTACTACAGGGGACCACTCCTCCGAACCTCTCCCTCGGAGAAGGTGGTGTCACCGTCTGATGTCTGCTGCTGAGAACATATGCTCCTGAATCAAAAGGATGTCCACTGTCTACCCTACCACTGCGCTATGCAACTCCTGCCGGAGTATCAAGTACCGCGGTTGACTACAAGCATAGTAGTGGAGCCCGTGCACAATCCAACTCACTATGGTCCAACTCATGAGGATGGGGCTGCAGAGAACAAGGCTCTCCTGTGAGTGGGTGCATGTTCCAGAAAGACTGCCTTATGTGACTTTGCCAAGGGTTTGGAGGGCGAATATTCTGTATCTATGCGATGACATACCAAGGTGGATACCGGCTCAATGCCGATCTTCTGTGCCCACTTCATCATTAAGGAGACTTACTTGTCCATCATGCATGAAATCTGATCTCCCATAATAGCATCAAACACCTCTGGGGTCCACTTCTCCAACCCTGTGGAGAAAAACTCCAAATGGGGTGTGTCTGAAAGCCCACTGCGCTGATCAAACCCCCCTTCCGTGGCTGCAGGACCATAAGCATTACCTCCAACGGTAAAGGATAAGAATCCGAGATCTCCAGATAATTCCAAGATCCCAACCTCCAAAAGTCAAGCGGTAAGGGACGCCCGGGTTGGAGGTTGGGAGCTGCTGACCGGGGGGACGAGCCCCGTCCCTCTGGGTCCCGTCCCAAATGGACCTCATGCTGCGATGAGGGAGTAGAAGGGGACGTCGTCTTACCCTTGCCTGCTGGCAGGGGTGTCAAAGCAAGGGAGGGGAGGGAGGCTGAGGAACCTGCTATGGAGGTGGGGGAGGGGGACAATAGGGAACGGAGGAGGTGGGGGAGTGGAGGGAAGGGGACGAGTGATGAGAGTAATCATAGCAAGAGGGACGAGGGGGGGGAGGGGACGGGGGGAACCCAGGGGGGGTGGGGGGAGTGGAGGGGAACAGGGAGAGGGATTTGGAGGGGGAGGGGGAGGGGGGGAATAGGGGAGACCATAGGCCCCCCTGCTGATCAGGCTCGCCGAGACTCTGGATCCGCTCCTCCTCAACCGCTACCTGGCTAACGTCCGCCATCGTCTCATCACGAACTCCTAGGGCTCGTTGTTAATGCAAGGGTGGGGGTGGATGCGAATGCTAAACCTCCATCACAAAGGGTCATCTGGCTAGGCGGTGGCCCCTTCCGCTGAGGGAGGTGGATCTCCACGTAAGGGCTCCTGCTGTTGCTGCTGCTCCTCATCAGGTGCCTCGCGGACAACCCTGTCTCTCTCTCTCTCTACGTCTGGCCCTCTGCCTGCGGTGCTTATGAGCCTGTTTGCTTGGTTTCCTTTTCTTTTTAACCTAGGTCCAACCCCCTTCTGAGGGAGTCACCTAGGGGGTCTGAGACTCCTATTGCTCCTGTCTTAGGGGGTGCTGGACTCTAGTCTGCTAACTCCGCCTACTCTGTGGGGGGTGGGGGGGAGGCGCTCGGCCATGGCCACAGGGGCAATCTCCGGCTAGGTGACCCATCTGTCTGCACCGAAGACACTGGCCTGATAACCCAAAAATATCCACTCGCTGGCGAAGTGTGCCCCCTTCGAGGGTCTCTAGGAGGATCAACTCTGGGAGGGACTCTGGGCTCTCAACCACTAGTATGATCCTGGGAACCCCATCATCTGCTACAACTGAGACAGCCGACTCTGGTGGAGACTCAAGCACGGTGCCAAATGCCCGACCAATGTAGGGGACGATGGCTCGATACTCCTTTGGGAGCCTTGGGAAGCGGAGCGTAACCGAAAAACGGGGAACACGGTGTCGTGTCCATGTCCTCCACTGTAAAGCCATGATACCAAGGAAAGAGGTACACTAGATGCGGGCCAAGGAGGATGGGGCTCTGCTCCACGAGTGTCGGGGGAGCTCAGCTGGATGAGGAATACGCCTCTTACATAGATGGTGACTTCCTGGATGTGGTCACCCTCTAATGCCAAGCTCGCCTAGATCCACTCTCGCACTTGTCTCCTTGTAAGCATGAGGTCCACAATTCTGCCCACGATCGCCTCGTCCCAAAGGGACTGAACTACCTGCTGTACCTGTTGCTTGTCAGCTGGGGAAAGAAGAACCTTAACGGCTGTGGGATTTGAGGGTGCTGCCATAGAGCCCCTTTGGCCAGACCAAGGGTCACCACCAAGATATTTGCAGGCAAAGCAGTACATTGGGGCATTTGTAGTATTATGTCTTGATGGCATTGCAAATTTTGGGGCTTCTATGGATTTCAAACAAATCTGCAAATTGAGTGTAAAATTTGAGGCTTTTGCATCATAGCAATAAGAATCAGTGTTTTGGGGTTTTTGCACTCAAATTGAGGTGCAATCAGTGCGTTTTATCAATTATTTGGGGTGTTTTGTGTTTTTGTTGTAGATTTGAGGCCCATTTGCACAGGCGTCCACCTATAGGAAGGCCATGGCTTGTTTGCCACCACTCCCCTCCTCATACGTAGACAGTGGTGAGTTGGAATGTGCATGGCCCGCATGATCCGGGACAGCAGCAGCCACAGCAACTGATTCTTCATTAGGATTTGCAGAGGGCTATGGTGGTACGATCTGTAGATATCCTTTTGATTTAGGAGCCCAGGTTCCCAGCCGCAGACATCAGACGTCGATGACACCTCCTCCCGAGGAGAGGACCGGAGTTAAGGTCCCCAATAGTGGGTAGGAGCAGGGGTGTTCATTTCAATAGCCCAATATTCTTTCTGAGATGTGTTTGATCAAGGATAGCTTATTAGAGGAACGGCGGCATGGATTAGCCTACAAATGGGAGACTCGAAGATCAGAATCCTGAATGTTTATGCCCCTGCTAGTGACTTCAACAATCTTGAGTTTGACGAGGACAAGTACAGAGGAGCCTCCTTGACGATGCCTTTGGCCGAACACGGTACTTGGGAGCAGTTCATCTTCGTGATAACTAGTCGTGACCTTTGGAGAGATGCAGAGTTCTCTAGACTTTTAGGTAATCTCTGATATTCCTTTGGCCAAGCAGCGGCACAATGGTCTGCTGGAGAGGCTTGACAGATTCTACATGGAGGATTAAACAATGCATAGAAGGGGCTCCGCATTCTCGATTCTTTCTTACAGAAGGAGAAGAACGAGGTGCATCAGGCCATTGCAGACTGGCAGCAACAAGAAAGTCCAACACAAGATGACTCGGGCCAATTGGGTAGCAGATGTGATCCAAAGGAGCAGTGAGGAGATTCAATACCAGGCACTTCAGCGACGTTACTTTCTCCAAGAGCGGGAGAAAGCTCTGAGACAAGATTTGGCTTTCATATAGCATCTCAAGGAGTAAGACCCAATCTCGCAGCGCATGACTTCACCTTCAAGCCACTAAGATCTACAGGGTTGAGTTCTCCTATCACTCCTCCAAGGCGCATAGGGTCCAGCAAGGAGACAGGATGACCAAACAGTTCTCCTAGACCACCAGCTCTTGCTCAACAGGGACCCAATTGCAGCCCTTGAGATGGAAGCAGCTAGATGCACTCAGATCCTCAGGACTCAAAAGATTCTAGAGATGACCACTATTTCTATGTACGGTTGTTTCAATCTGAGGACAAATCATTGCAGCTCGGAAGTCATATTCCGTCAATGTTCTCGCCTCTTTTTTAGGTGCTGCTGGGGGTGCATACAAGCACCCCTACGCTTGGCATCGATGGAACATTCAACAATGGCACCCGATCACCCCGCTGGACACAAACCACAAGATCTTGAGTCTACTGCTGCGGCCCCATCTTGTTGACAACATCCACAACATGCAGACACGTTTAATTCAAGAACACAATATCCTAGCAATGTCTTCAGCTTTTGAGAGGAAGTGGATTGCGCCCATGAGGAGTCTCAGCCAATCAGGAAGACTTGTGGAGTGGACTTTTCTGGAGGACACCATGCAGAAGATGGGTTTCTTAGATGGATGGATTCGGCTGGCTGTCTGAGATTCGGCGGGTCTCTGCCTTGTATACAGGGAGTCCCAGCCACGTGCTCATTGGGGATCATATGGGATAGCCCTTCTCCCTTTCCGGCTCAGCACAGCAAAACTGCCCTTTTGCTCCTTTCCTCTTTCTTTTTGTGGCAAAGGATCTACATTAATTTCTGTGGTCCCAAGCGGAAGGCCTTATCAGGATGCGGCTCCCAATCTGCTAGTAGAAGCAGCCACTTAAGTCGCAGTTTGCAAACAAGGCACTTTTAGTGGAGGGCACATCAGTGAGTCTAGAGGAGTCCAGGGAGCCCTTGAGTTGTATTGTAAGGCATCCAGGGCTAGGATCAACTGGACCAAATCAGTTGGCATCCTCACAGCAACACAGGAGGTTCAGGAGATCCTAGATTGGGGGTGGCTGTACTTGGCTTCCGGGAGGGCAGACAGCAAGATACTTAGGACGTAAGGTGGCACTAGCAGATTGCCCCTGTGCTAGTGAGTGTGCAGTGCCCTGCTTGGCTGCATCGATTGCGATCTCAATTACAACTACATAGTTAAGAGAAGAACCATAAAAGATGAAGTTAAGATTGTGTGGCATTCATGACCCACTTATGCTCTCCTTCCCGCTGATACCCTAGTCAAAGACCCTTCACCACCACAAGGTGATGTCACCAAAAAGTTATCAAGGAAAGGTCCTTGAGATGTGATAAAGACTCTAAAAGACTCTCTTGCATGATCACTACCTGGAATGTAGAATAAAGACAAGAAGACAAGTTATATCCACTTATCGAGTGACTCGTCACCAAGTGCATTCAACAATTCAGACCACAGAAATCAAGGCAGTGGTTGCAGCAACATCAAAATTAAGGATTTCTAATTTACAAAAAGGATCAAACATACCTGCCCATAACCCACGTCAACACCATATACACATCCTGCTCCTGCTTGAAGCAAACAATCCGTGAACCCACCAGTAGACAATCCCGCATCAAGTGCCACCTTTCCAGAAATTTCACATCCAAAGTGTTCAATTGCCGCTTCCAACTTGTAACCTGCTCTGCATTTTAAAATATAGCCAGTCGTGGACCATCAAATGCTAAAACCAGTTCCTTTCCTAGCTACACCTACCTGGAAAAATGCCTCACTTCTAATCTCAGCTCTCTTAAAAGCTAACCAACCTGGCTAGGGACTCAATTTGACGGCCTAATTCAACACAATTTCATACCTCTGCTGACCCTAACAGCCACACAATCCATGCTAACAACACACAAAATACTTGCCGACTCCAATCTATGAGAGCCCACCCATTAAGCTTCAAAAAACACTTTGTCGTCCATAGCACAATGCATCAACTGTAGGAACTCACATGGGCACATTCATGATCCACAAACAAAAAGCATGAGAAAGAAAAAAAGAAAGAAAGTTTATTAACGTCTACGAAAGACCGAAGGGTCTATGAGATTGAAAAAAATCAGATACAATGAAAGCTAAGGGATGGGGCCACTAAAAACAGGACCCACACCCAAGGCTGGTGTCTCGGGCAAGAAAATAAATACATCGTGCTGCGAGAGAAGACCCAAATGCAAACAACAAAGAGGAGAGGCCCCTGGCCATCAGCCATCCGATCAGGTTTCCATCAGAGTGACAGGGCCTGTTATCTCCTTGCATAAATAAAAGAAAGAAAGAAGGTTTTGTTACATCTTCAAGAACAAAAAGGCCTGTGCCACAAAAGAGAGAGAGAGAGAGAGAGAGAGAGAGAGAGAGAGAGAGATGATATGATATGATACGATTGTATTTAAGTCCACGTGAGACCCTTCAGGATCTATGGGACTGGCAATCACTATCAAATAATGCTGATCCCATACATCCAGTGAGAGAAGATATTACAAACTTATCATGTATTGAGTACTTGTTGGGCTAGCTTGTGTGCTAGACCCAGTACTTTGTTGAGGACCGGTCATCCACAGTTCCTTTTCCTTGACTTTAACAAGGGGAAGCATTCCTTGGAATACACTGCCATGTTAGTGAAGGTCATGGGACCCATTCAGGTAACGCCACATGCAGATGCACGTCCCATTTAGGCACCACTTTGCAGCCCATCCAAGGGCAAACTGGCAAGGCCCAAACAAATCTACTTGGATGGTTGTGACTTCATTTGCACCACATGTTGCAGGCACATAAATCTCATGTGTTACAGGTCCAAATCCTACTCTTGTACCAACTAATGGAACAAAATGCAGAATATGAAACTCTAGCTGCATGTCCCCAAAGGAGCTACCTAACCTCCCAGCAGCAAGTTGTTAACTAACCACCAAAAAGGCCCAAGGGATGAGAAGGGCATGGGACCTTCAGCCCAAATGTCTTCTGTTTCATTTCTTTTTTATTGGAATGTTGTATATCCTGTAAGTGCATCTAGACATGGCAGTTGCATGCTGCCTAGAGAACTTATTGCCTTCATTTTTTCATATTTTTCTTTGGACCAACGGGGTCCCAACTAGGCCCATGAGGAGTGGAAGCCATTACCTCCCAAAATACCTATAATTCATAGCATTTGCATTATGGGGATTATTGGAGAAGAGGAGCCATAGGGATTATGGGAATGAGTAGACGAGGAATTTTGCTGAAGAGTGACATGCTGATTCTTGAAGGGAGTTTCCCTCAAATAGCAGGCACATGAGCTTGAACATTGGATAAGCGGACAAGGAGGATACGGCATCCAAATAGCTGGATATGTACTTTTTCAACTCCTATAAGCAGATTGGAGTTAACTGCAAAAGACAAGTCTGATCTCAAAAGACACTTGAGTGCATTCAAGAATTTTGCAAGGCTTCAAAGATGGAGGTGAACCTAGACAGGACCAAAGTAATGATCATGGGTATCAGAAAGAAGGATGAGGATCTATCTTTCGGGAAGACAGATAGACATTGTCAATTCATAGAAATATTTGGGCCTAGAAGTCACAGACAATTACAGATGGAATGCTCGTTTAGAGAGAAAAGCTGAAGGTAGTCTTTACGATGCAAATTAAATGCAGAAAGACATATATGGAATTAGAAAATACCAAAGTTCTTACACAACCAATTCTTTTGTATCGCTGCCAAGTTTGTGTCCTGCATGGAAAATATCTGAATCTGTCCAAAAGATGTTCATAGCTGAGGAACTGGGAGCCAAATCATAAACTGCCAACTTTGTGCCTTACCCTTCTAGGAAAAAATGGGCCATAAACGGTTGAAGTACACATGGACAGCACGCAATGACGCATGTAACAATCACGCTGCAAGAATAGGGCAGTTTAATTTTTATCAGAAAAGGGCGGTTCAAAACTATTCAACCTTGATATTGTAAGGCTTTAAAAAGCATTAATCTTGGTTTTGCTTGGCTTGGAAAAGCTTCAACCTTTGCTCTGCTTAGGCTATATAAGGGAAGTTTTGCAGTAGTTTAATATTGCACAACGCTGAAGGGTTGAATCAAATTCTGGTGATCCTTGAGTATTGAATCTTTGAGTGGGATACTTTGCAAAAGCAATAACACATTACAGTTCGCAAATGCAGAGATCCACAATAAAGGCATTAGAATATTGAAACGAGAAATCTTACCTGCAAACAAATTTTGGAACTTCTGCAATGATCTTAACCTCAGATTTGGACGAAACACGTGCTCCCGCCTTCCCAATAGGTTGCCCGTCTACCAGCACCTTCCCTACAGTGAGAAATCAACTCTCGATATTATTTACATCTTGCACAATGCTTTCCACTTTGTTAAGTATGAAAAGAGTGGTTCCGATTGTGCGCGGATACATGAACCTTACCCTGAAGAATCCATGACTGGATCATCGAACGGCTATAATTCGGGAACCTCTCCTGGCATAGTTCGTCCAGCCTCTGCTTCTGCTTTTTAATGCTGACAAGGCGATCGGAATAAGCAGTAAGCGACTCGAATATGCGAATAGTCCTTGAATTTGAGACCGTTTCGATAGCAGAATCAAGGACTATTTCGATCTAATATGCGAATAGTCCTTGATTTTGAGACCGTTTCGATATATAGCAGAAGCGAGAACGCGAACCTCCGATCCGTATTTGGCGGCTGTTCACTGAATGATGATAGTTTGCTAAATTTACAATGAAACTGCCTCCGCAAGCTGAACACAGCAGCTCGTGACACTACAAAAAGCACGTCGCAACAAAATCGCATCAAAAACGGTTGCCTTTACTGCGAGACCGCAATGGCTCATGTACACGAAAAGAATTAGGAACGACACCAAAATGCATGTTGATATGAGCATACGTGCAAAATCGTTCCGATAGTGTACCACTCGACAGGAAGCCATGAGTGCGTCAATATGAAGTCCTCGAATGGCCATCCGAAGGGCTATAGGTAGCCTATAAGGTGTAGGGAATCCGCCGGTTACTCGTGATCCGCCGGTTTCCCACGAGTAACCGGCGACCCGTGCCGATTTCCAGCCAGCCACTGACACAGGCAAACTAGCCTCAGGGTCTTTTACCCAAAAGGATGAGAGTGTCCATTGTTCAAGCACTTACTTGTCATGAGCAGAGCCTTAACAGATACATTGCCAACCCGAAAAATGCCGTTAACATTGGCTATGAGGAGTGTATATGGCGAGCGAAGCCTCAGTGTGTAAAGACCCTCAACTTTTTGGCCTGCCAAAGGCAAGCCCTAAGCATTTGGGTGCCGTTTTTCACTTTCTTTGGGGGATGTGTAAGCTTTTACTGAGTCTTAAACATTGTCATTATAATCACTACAGAAGTGTGGGGAAAGTTTCGAGGCTGGGAAGTGCGCATTCATTACTCTATAGTTTCCATTGCCTCTGCGGTTTTGTTCCTTGCTTTTCCAGTTTTGTGCTGTTGGTGGCACTCGCGTTGACCTGTCGATTTCATTTGCTTTGATTCTGCAAGCTCTGCTTTGGCAGGTTCTTTTTTGCCCTTGATAGTTCACGATTGCTACGAGCGAAACATATAATCAATTCACCGTGGATAAAGACGATTCTTCAGGAACAAAGAAAAACAAGAAACTGCTAGCAGCTGCTTGTATGCGTTTGTACACTATGTGACTTGCATGCCTGCTCGGACGACCGACCTGTAACTGCAACGATCAACTGTTATCATTCTGATGCTGAGGGTAAGTACTTGAGTTCATTATTTTTTGATTCTAAGCTCAGCCTGCTCTATGTCTCTTTTTCCCAAAGTTGGGAACACTCGAGAACAAAAAAAGTGCTTGGAGCCTCTGTTCCATTCGAATATTCATCTTATGCACTGATTGTTTTCTGTCGTGAAGACATTGCTCTTAACTAAGTTACTCATGTCTCAGTCTATCCATATCTGATTGAATTGTCTTGAAGTCACTTAGAGAATTACTTGCAGAATATGTTGACTCTCAAGCAAATAATTGCTTTTCAAATAGACTATGCCTTTTGGTAGCTATTTCCTTTTAATAGAGATTGGTTCTTGGTGCTACCATATTTAGCAAACATTAGTTTGTCTCCATCACATATTCAATCAATTGGCACAATCAAGAATATTGGAAGGGCTTGCGCTTACCGAAGAAAAGTCTATTCATTTATGGCTATCCAGAGGACATTCAAACCCTTGATAAAACGATAGTCTTGGAAAGAGTTTCGCTGTTGTTTCAACAAATAGGAAATTCAAAGATCTCTATTCACTGCATTGGGAATCTTGTAGGAACATTCATGCAATGAACGATATCCATAGATTTTTTAAAATATCATGCCATTACCTACCCTTCAAATGCTCCTACAAGCGAATCAAAAGGCGTTGCAATTATATATATGTTTCCAGACAGACTTCTAATTTTCCCTATTGCGAACACTGGCAAACCAAGCAGGCAGTGAGCATGTTAGCTTCTAGAAGAGGAGCGCTTGCTATGAGAGCTCGTTCAATCTGAGATTAGTGCTCCTCCTCGCATGCTGATCCCTCAATTCAAGCTGCTTTGTCCAACGGCAACGCTTCCGAACAAGTAAATCCAAGCCAAGATCTACGAATTGCATCAAAAGAGAAACAAAATGGAGGTTCCACTCATTGAGCTTGCATATAAAAGCAAACCGAGCTAAGTGAGAAATCAAAGATATGTCAATGCTATTTTGGACACACTCTTAAAGCCTTGCTATTGTTGTGGCAGCTTGATGCGTTGAGTGAGGTTGGTGCTTTGACATTCCAAACACTCCTACTAGGTTGAGGGAGATTGATCCTTCGACATATCATTTCACTACAAACACATCTACTAGGGATTCTAACTCAAGTCTAAAAAGAACTTGCAAATGATGTGCATCCTTTAAACCAAGGAGCCTTGGCATGATTATTTCGAACCTCAACTTTCAGGATGAATTCCGCCAATTGAATCGCTTTTAAAATTTAACCCAATCAAGGCACGCTTAGTTTCCATATGCATTCCATTTGTGCATATTTGTGATCTGAACTATGAGGATCAGTATGGGCTGCATGGTAGTGTAGTTAAGTGATGGCAAATGTGGAAAAAGCACGAAAAATTCTCCCAAGGTTTTTGAACAACGAAGCATGTCTTGTGGTTGGGATTAAGCGAAGACTGGCAAACAAACATTCTTGCAAGAGTGGAGTTGTGCGACTGTTATTGACAATGAAAGTGTTGTACGATCTAATTTAAACACCACTGTATCTCGAGAATAACAAGCAATTGAGCAAGATGTTGGTGATTTGCAAATAGTCCAGGACGAAGCAATTCCAAAGAAGCCCATCCACAAATGAAGATGACTTTGCTGAAGCTTCTGAACTGGACACATTGCTACATGGACTATATGCATCACAACAAGTTGTTGACCATAATGACTCCATTGTACATATTGCACCATCAGAAGACTACTCGCCACTAGGTTTATGTAAGGATACCTTTTTGAGGAACTATCTTTCCCAAACTTATTCTTTGGGCAGAAAAGAGCATACTTAGACATAGCGGAAAACAACTTTTGCAAAATGGGAGCTAATTAATGAAGATAGAAGATTTGGAACACATATAGAAAATCTATTCGTCAAAACAGTGAACATAATGATCTCTAAGATTCTATCTTCTAATTAGGTGAGGCTATGGAAGGGCAAGCTGGAAGGCCAATAGCTTCACACAAAGGATTTGAGATGATACAAATATCGAGAAGCTGCTCAGATCAAGGATTGGATATAAAGTTTTTGATGCACTACGTACATCGAAGGACTATACGGACAAGCTGAAAAAAAATGTTCATGCAATGATCCGATAACTTGGAATGCCAACATTCTTTGTGATATTCTCATGTGGTGAGAGATGATGGCCAAGTTTGCTATGATGTTTGCAAAAACTCAACCCAGATATCAAGCAATGTGACAATGAGAAACATACTTACATCATCTTTTTCGCTTTGATCTTGTTACTACGTGCATTGAATCAATGCAATCAAATGAGAACTGAAAAGAGATGACACATTGTTGGCAAGCTCTCCAACTTCTTTGCCATCATAGAGTTTCAACATAGAGGTAGCCAACATGACCATGGTCTCCTATGGATCAAAGATGCTCCTACTCTTGCAACCTTGGGCATAGCAAGCATGATCAGATTTTTTGAGAAATACATATTTATTGAGGGTGACTTATTACCCTCATCTTTATGCGATGCTCAAACACATCACCCTTTTTTAAAGGTGCAAGAAATCATGCAAGGAATGCAGATATGGCTTCCCCAAGCCGCCAAGACATGAAACATGCATCTTAGAACCAATTTATCTTGAGATTGGGGAGAGCAATTCAGAAAGTTAGCTATTGGCAAAGACAGATAGCAAACAACTCCATCATATTGGTCAAGACGCAATGATTTCGTTTGATCAGTGTGGCTGAGGGATGGGACCACATTTTGTTCCACCTATTCCACTTGTGACCTCTCTCTCTCTCTCTCTCGCTCTCTCTCTCTCTCTCTCCTTAGTTGGATGCAATAGACATGAATTCGTGATTGTTAAACCCGAGCACATGTTTCTCTTGTCTATTTGCACACGATGTAATCTCTCTCTCTCTCTCTCTCTCTCTCTCTCTCTGTGTCTCCCTCTGTCTCTGTCTCTCTCTCTCTCTCTCTCTCTCTCTCTCACACACACACACACACACACATACACACACACACACACCTTAGTTGGATGCAACAGACATGAATTCGTGATTCTTAAACCCAAGCACATGTTTCTCTTCCTGACTATTTGCACAATGTGATCTCTCTCTCTCTCTCTCTCTCTCTCTCTCTCTCTCTCTATCTATCTATCTATCTCCTCCTCCGACACATGTATGTGCTGCTTGTTGAGAATACATTTCATTATTTCACAAATGCATGCGAAGAAATCACGTGCAAGCACTGGACATAAGTTCATGCTACTTGCTTTTAAACAAAAATTTTAGTACTTCGAGTCTCAAACAATAATAAATTTACAAATATTTCAAAGTGGCAATTATAGTTTTGTTTATTCTTCCGTGGGCAACATATGGAAGGGGTTTTTGGACACAAAATCCTCAACTGTCCCAGCATGGTTTGCTAATCGGTGTAGATAGGGCAAGAGACTTGAATGGAGAACTATATCCATGCAATCCCCCATAAAAGTGGGTGGGACTATGTGCATTTTTGTGGGATTTTGATCCATCTTCTTTGCATTGTCATCCACAAACAATGTTGTCAAAGGGTCAAAGTGTTGCCAATCGATGTCGGCCAAGCGCTTCCCAAATTTGGGCTTCGCATGCCCCTATACGTTTCCTACATCTGTGGCATGTGTGGTACATCTATCCTGGCTGTACTCAAACAGAAAGAAGGGCATGCAGCTAGTGGCTTGGTGATATTCTCCCTTTAGCAAGCCCAACAATCTTTGTAGATTGTCCTGTTGTACTGAGCTCCAAATAGCCACATCAAATTGCCTCCCCACCTCTTATAGGAACTCGGCCACACTAGGTCTTAACAAGACCTAGTGGCTCCCTAGCTCTAACACCTTGGCCGACAAGGCACCCTGATTCTTTAGCCTCCTGTGCAGCAACACCCTGTTTAAATAAAAAATCACTAGCTTCCTCGAAGCTGTGAGCAACTTTTCATAGCCACAAGCTTGATGAGATTACAAAAGTGCAATATTGCATAAAGGAAAAACCAAGCTGTACATAGTTCAATTTCAACAAACATTCATGCAAATGTCAAACTCAAATCCATACTCTGCCTCTTAGAAATCGTGCTTCCCCTCCCTCTGTGGCGAGGCACAAGACTCTCCGGCCCTCTTGCACTGCGGGTTCCGCCAAATCTCCGCACCTTGCATTGAAATCGAGGAGTGTGTCTCCATGTTTTGAGAAGGCTTGTAGCAACCTCGTCCAAAACAATCGTCCGTGTTGCATGCCACCTAACATAACACCAAAAATCAATCCAAGCCCAGCATGTGTTTCAAACTTTGCCGAAGCTAATACACAATTACTAAGCAATACCTCACACGGGGATATCATTCGCATCTCGCACCCATTCCGTGGTGCTGATCCAATCCTCCACGTTCAAGTAGGTGGCCCTATCCCTTACCCTGGCACACATACACCATTACATGCATCACGTGGACCTGCATATAACACATACATGAACAAATCAGAATATGTGTAACATATGCACCATGTGATCATGTCTTGAAACACCCTTTCATGATTACAACACGTACCTCTCTCTTTCCTTGCACACATATTGTGGTTTTTGAGTGCCCCACCTACGAACAAAATAACCTTCACTGTTGGCATCCTGTTGCTTCACACAGACCACCATCCTCCCCGATCTTTATGAGAAGGGCTTGCAATCCTTTCATTGTCCCTATGAATAGGATACCATTGTCTGCAAACACTTGATCTGCAAGATCGAATGCGTTGCAAGCATTCTCTTCAAAACCGTTCCACCACTTAATGGCATTTCCCAGTCCTGAAGACTGTAGTGCATGACATCTATAGATCACCTATTGAGAGTTTGGATGGTGGTATTCCTGAAGAGGCATGGAGTGGCAAGAATCCTTCTTACTCTCATTTGCGTATATTTGGGTGTGAGACATATGCACATGTGCCAAAAGAGCTTCGGAAGAAGCTAGATCCTAAGTCTAGGAAATGCATCTTTTTGGGTTATGGTGAAAGTGGAGAGATGGGCTATCGTCTCTGAGATCCATAAGCAAAGTGGTATGGTGAAAGTGGAGAGATGGGCTATTGTCTCTGGGATCCAGAAGCAAAGAAGATCATACGAAGCCATGATGTGCTCTTCAATGAGAACAAGATGCATAAGACACCCATGAGGCATGTGGAAATGAGGAGAATCACTTTCTAGGATGTGAATCCACCCAAATATGTTGATAGATAGCAAGCTGTCCATGCACCAAGAAATGGTGCCACCAAGTACTCCCATAGGTACACAATTAAGGGTAGATGATGGATCATATATTGGTGGAAATGATGAGCCAAATGTGGCTTATATGCATGCGGGACAGCAAGCTGAAATTTCCTTGATAAGATCATCTAGTGTGTCTAGACCGCCTGAGAGATTTGTTCCAGGGACAGACTATGTGATGGTTATTGACTGTGAGGAGCCTTCTTATACAAAGAGGCTATGATGCGTGAGGATCAACACAAGTGGGAGTATGCTATGCAATCAGAGATGAATTCACTCATGAAAAATAAGACTTGGGACTTCATTTCTTTGCCACATGGAAAGAAAGCATTGCAATGTAAATGGGTCTACAAGATGAAGATCACAGGTGATGATGTGCCTAAGTACATGGCCTGTTTGGCTGCTAAAGGGTTCAAGCAAGGAGAAGGGTGTGGACTGTGATGATATCTTCTCTCCGGTTGTGAAGATGACCACACTTAGATACATACTTGGACTTGTGGCAATAGAGGATATGGAGTTTATGCAGATGGATGTCAAGACAGCTTTCTTGCATGGGGATCTGCATGAGGAAATTTACATGGTACAGCCAGAAGGCTTTGAAGAAAAGGGCAAAGAGCATTTGGTTTGCAAGTTGAAAAAGAGTCTCTATGGCCTTAAGCAAGTGCCTAGAAAATGATATCAGAAGTTCGATGCTTTCATTTGGTCCTAGGGTTTCAGAAGAAGTGATATTGGTCACTGCCTCTACACTAAAAGGTCTAAAGATAATAGCTTGATACTCCTAGCACTTCCTCTCGCCAATAACTGAAAGAAGTTGGTGATAAACTGAGGGAAGACCAGGGAACCTGATGAAAACTATGTGGATGATATACTATTGGCTAGTAAGAACATTTATGAGCTCGATGCATTGAAGGCCAAGTTGCATGAGGCCTTTGACATGAAGGATTTGGGACCTATAGGTCATATTTTTGGTATGCACATCATGCGTGACCGGAGTACGAAACTCCTTTGAGAAGGATTATGTTACAAAAGTATTGCAGCATTTCAATATCCTTTCAATATGGAGAGGGGGTATGCGACATGCGCACAAAGGGGGGGGGAAGTTAGTAAGTACTCCATTGCTTCCATATGTGAAACTGAGATGTGTATCTACTTTGGCAAAGGAGAGATGCATGCACTTGGATACATGGATTCAAACTATGCAGGGCATGTGGATGGCAAGAGATCCACTTCTAATTATGTGTTCACCTTTGTAGGTGGTGCAGTGTTGTGGATGTCTCACGCACAAAAGTGTGTTGCTTTGTCTACCACAGAGGCCGAGTATGTTGTAGCCATAGAGGGTTGCAAGGAGGCTATATGGCTTGATTAGCCAGTGGGAGATTTTGGGATTCATACAGGTGTACCGACATTGCATAGTGATTCAATGAGTGCTATTAAAGCTAGCACGAAATTTGGTCTTTCATGCAGAGACTAAACACATTGAGGTTAGGTAACATTTTATCAAAGAGGTACTTGAGAACAAGTGCATAGAGCTTGTCAAGGTTCATATAGATGATAACCCTACAGATATGCTGACGAAGAGTCTACCTAGTCAACAGGGTTTGAGTATTGTCGTGTATTGATGAGCATTGGATAGTATGTCCATTGGTTGTTCTCCCTTAAAGGAACATTTTTCTTTAAGTGGGAGGTTGTGGGGGTTAAAGGCCATTGTACCTTAACCCTGGTTATGTACGATACTCAAACACATATATATATGGATGACATAGAAGATTAAGGTGTTCTGCACCCACCAAAACATGTGTGGCTCTCTCTTCTGGCTCTCTCTCTCTCTCTCTCTCTCTCTCACCTTCTTCTGTTTCTCTTTCGTTGTTGAGATCTCTCACTTAAATATCGATGAGCGGAGAAGTAACATCATATGATAACCATACATATATATGTATGTGTGTGTATGCACGTACATGCATGCATGCATGCATACATACATACATACATACGTCAAGCTTTGTAAGGTGGTTGCCAAGACAACATGTCTTGCTCATATGTTCACATTCCAGTCTTCTTCACCCTGAAAGGTTGCCTTCGCTTTGCCTGTCAGGCGTTTTCCTATTCCTTTGTGGGGTGGCTTCGTTGTGATTGGATGTTGTACTGAAGCTTGTCTATAAATAAATAAAACAAACAAACAAACAAACCAAAAAAAAAAATTGTTTAAAATAAAAAAAAATATATATATATATACTCTGATTTGCCTCTCAGACATTTTCCTATTCCTTTGTGGGGTGGCTTCATTGTGACTGAGTGTTGTACTGAAGCTTGTCTATAAATAAACAAACAAACAAACAAACAAGCAAATATATATATATATATATATACCTTGGCTGGTTCCTATTTCTACCCACGAGCTACTGGCATAGAATCTGCTTGATTGTTGGAGAGTGATGAGAGAAAATTGCTGCGGACACACAAGAGAGTGGGAGAATTGTGGGACATAGGGAATTTTTTGGGGGAATATTTTTGCTTGAAGAGAAACCAAAGGGGCCACCAAAAGAGAGCCATGTCAAAGGAGAAACAAACAGAGGAATTTAAATCAAAAGAGAAAGGCAAGGAATTTGATATATATATCAATATACCTACAAACAAACTGAATTAAATATATATCAATGAAAATACCTCTATCTGCACAGACTCAAGGAAAGCTTTGGATGCTAGTAACTATAAACACTATAAAATATATCTCAATTATCTATGCCAAAAATTGTATATATAAACCTATAGCAATATATAAAAATATATACGAACATATAGCACTAAAATTAAACAAAAAATATACAACAACGAGCTAGAAAAGCAGCACACACCTGCAACTAAGATGAGATCTACAAAAGCAACAAACATAAAGCCTCCCTTCGACCCAAGCAGACAAACACTCATCAAATTCAATCCTATAAGATAACTTAGCGAAGCAAGAACTACAGTAAAGACTAACTAGTCAAGTCTGGAGATGGTGGCTGATGTGGAAACAAAACCAATTAGGTCGTCCCAAAACTATAGGATCTTAGCATGAGAACGCTTTAGGCATAGCCTTCCTCTCTACTAGTTAGGCTCACATGATGCTCCAGAAGACCAAATGGTGCTGCCTTAGGAAGCCACAAAGCTTCAATATGCCACCCAGTCATAATGAAGCCACCCCACAGAGTAGTAGGAAAATGGCTAAGAGATGAAACGGAGGCAACGTGCTGGGCTGAAGAGGACTGGAATGTGAACAGACATACAAGACACGTCATCCTAGCAACCACCTTTCAAAGCCTCTGGGGTGAGGAACCAAACAAGTCTAGCAGCTTTCTTTCACAAGAAGAGGTAGGAACATGGAATGTAGATGAGGCAAGAGAAAGAACCTAGAGTTCCAGTTGTAAGAAGGAAGAAAACAGGGACAACAAGTACCTAGTAATGAGATGTAAAGGCTCGAGGGCAGAGAAGCACCTTTCCAATTGCCACCAGGTAAAGGATAATCAATGGTAGTCGAGGAGCATCACCTAAATACGATAGATTCAACCAATGAGAGCTCTATAGCGAGTGAACCACCAACGAGTAAGGAACCAACACTTTAGAAAGCCAGCCGAGAAGACGAACTCTAGCCACTTTGCTCCGCCAAGTCACCTTCGGGCTCACTTACATGATCATTGAATTAAAACGCAGAAGCAAGTAGCCCCACCAAAAGAGAAAGGATCACCAAAGTCAAGCAACAACGGTTTCCCACAAGAAAACGCTCACAACTGATCTCTAAACTTTATGTAAAACTATCAAAGAAGGCCACAAGCTCACCATGACAACTTTAGACAAAACACTAGCAAAAAGGTTTTCGAACACAGAGAAGCAGAGCAATGAGCAAAAAGGTAGAATAAGGAGGGTGCTTTAGATCATACAACTAGCAAGATAGGGGCGGGCAATTTGCCAAAGAGCAAAAGAGAGTAGTAGCGAGCATAGGATGGAAATGCAGCTCCTTCGGATCCCGTAGATCAATTCATAGGAAAAGGAAGATGAGGGAGCAAAAAAGCCGATTCACTGTCATGTACTTAGAGCAGATGATATGTCGGGTAGTTGCACGAAAAACAATAAGTACATGATCAGAGACATGAATGACCATTGCAAGAGATATGAAGAATCTAAAACAACACATTTTCTCTAAGCAGGCCTACCACCAAGCCATAATTAACTAACTACTCATTACTATATAGCAAAGCCATAAAGCCATTAATAAATAATTTCTAAGCTGAGTTTAGAAAGCCCGAGTGTAGAGTCTCTGTTAATTATCTTAAAAAGCATCACACTTGGTAGTGTACATTATTCAAATACTACGAATATGCCTTAGACTAGACTAAGTGTGAAAGAACATAAAAGAAGCACGGAACAGTGATCACAAACTTCCCCACTTTATCTTTCAATCTTAACCTCTTTATTAACTCAACATTACACTGTGGCAGATACCATTAAGGTCTCCTCATTCTTTTTGAACCACCAAAAATGACCACGCTGGAGAATTCAATCCAAAGGAGCATGCTACCACAAATAGGAGTCCACCCAACTAAGAAAATGTAAATTAAGCACTACAACCTCTCTACTGACTCTCAACCTTTAGAAGGAACAATATTCAACCTAGCATACATAAGAAACCAAGCAGTAGACACGGTTCAGTAGCTAATAATCAACCAGTCCAAATTATTCCAACACATCAATCTTTCATAGGAAAATACTACTAGGCCAGGGTTTTGACCGAATAGTAATTTTTTATAAAAAAACCCAACAATCACTAGTATACATAAATTCATCATATGCAGACATCAAATATCTCCTAAAAATTCATGCTGTCAAAATGAGTCCCTCAAACATAGAGCATATACCTACTAGCAATTGAAAATCATAAACAACAAAAGGAGCAGTTAGAAAAACTTAAACTAAACCTCATGCACATCAATCATTTAATGTAGCAAGCAAAATTATTAACCTTCATACAAGTCATACTTACTCAGAGCTAGTCAAGCAACTAGATTTCACTCCTTGGAGAGTGAAATTGGGCAAGAGAGAAGCTGTAATATAAAGCAATGATGATTGTAAACCACATCATTCCAAGGAGCACATGAAGAAGAAAAAGAAGGAGAAGAAGAAGAAGAAGAAGACAAGGAGGAGGAGGAGGAGGAGGAGAGAGTTGTTGCAAGGGCATGGAAGGGGTCATTAATATAATTCTTGAATTCTAGCAAAATGGTAGCCTCTTGTGTTGTTGGCATGCAACCTCTCACCCTTTAACAACAATCCAACAAGAGTATCAACACCACCAACACTACCACTCCCCCAACCTTGTGAGAGCACAATCTCTTGTTCTGGCTAACAAAATCAAAGTAGTCATTGCAATGGGAATTGTTGAAATCAATACTTGGTTCTAGGATACCAAATGGGAGATGCATGAAATGGAATCCCTATCCTCATGCTTATGTCTATCCTCTTTCTCAATGGAGGTCTCAATGTATGGTAGGCTTCATATTTCAAACCTATGGGACCCTTCTTGGGGATTTCCACTCAAACCATTGCTATGCTTGTGTCCATTTCCATCTCCTCTCTTCAAATCATTGCTAGGTGTGTTAATAAAAGAATATGTGTATGATGATGCTAATTCATGGAGATGACAATGAAAAGAAGATGGTGACTAGTTTGGAAAAAGCATAGCCTAGATCCTCAATAAGAGAAGGACGAAGGTGCAAACAAAGAGGCCATGATTAAAAACGATGAAAAAGGGATGAAAATGAAGATAAGAATGTTTATTATCATTCTTCTTTCCAACATTTCAACCCAACCAATCACCATCTTCTTTTTCCCTTCTTTTGCATTATTGTCTTCATGAATCACCACGTAAAAGTAGGATATTGAAGAAGAACATGCATATGATAATGACAATAAAAGAGATGGAGACAAAGACCTGACAAAATATGAAGAGGGGAGAGGAGAAGAGTGGAGATGAGGAGAGAGAGCACAAAGCATTGCTAGAGAGCACACCACAAATGACTAACTGTACACTAGATTTAGTTGAAAAAATAGAATATATACAAACCCATTTAGGGTTAGGGGATCTAACCCTTTCCTTTATAGCACTCTATAAGGTTATGATGGTGCTATGCACACGTGATCACATGATGTTGAACGTGAACTCTCAACACCTTCCCTCAAGATCAACATCATGAAGTAGGCCTTCCCTCAAGATGATGATGCTGGGGAATTGAAGGACTCAGCATTACATTCCATCACACCCCTTTTATGGGAATGTCATTCCTTTGCGTCAAACCAAGAGCTAGTCGGTGTTTCTCGAATAGCTCTTTACCGAGTGGCTTGGTAAAGATGTCTGCAACATTCTCTTTGCTATCATAATGCTACAGTGTGATGTCACCAAGTAACATGCTTTCTCTGATGAAGTGCTCTCTGACATCAATGTGCTTTGTCCTGGAGTGATATACTGGATTCTTGGCCAATGCTTGAGCCGATTGATTATCACAGTATATTGTTCTTGGCTTTGACTCATCAAAGTAATCTGTTTCTGACAATAGTCTTCTGAGCCATATAGCCTCACATGCACCTGTAGTGAGTGCTCTATATTCTGCTTTAGTCGAAGACAAAGAAACAATTGGCTGTTTGTTTGACAACCATGATATAGCACCTTGACCAAGGAAAAATGCATATCCCTATGTCGATCTCCTCGTCTCATGATCTCCAGCATAGTCATTGTCACAGTATCCATGCAACCGTGGATGACTTTCTCTGTATTCTATCCCAAACTGTCTTGTACCTCTGATGTATCTCAAGACTCTTTTGGCTGCATTCCAATGAGACTGTTTTGGATTTGCCATAAACTGTGCTAGTGAGCTTATTGCATAAAAAATATCTGGCCGAGTGATAGTCAGGCAGATATATAAGAGATCTGATGAGTTGCTTGTCGTATCTATCATTGACTGCAGGCTTTTCTGAATCTTTAGTAAGTTTCAAACTCTGTTCCATGGGTTTGGCTGCAATCTTGCAATCTGCCATATGAAACTTCTTCAGGAGACTGTCAACATACTTGAGCTGACTTATGAATGTGCTATCTGAATCTCTCCAGAACTCAATTCCAAGACAATAGTGCATAAGTCCAAGATCTTTCATGTCGAACTCTGCAGATAAGTCTTGTTTTAGTTTTCTGATGAAGCTATCCTTGCTTCCTCTCACAATCAGATCATCTACATACAAAAGTGCATAGTAATGTCTTCCCCTTGAAGTTTGTAGTAGAGAGTATGATCTACATTGGACTTCATGTATTCTAGATTAGCAAAATGCTTGTCAATTCTATTGTACCAACTTCTGGGTGCTTGCTTTAGGCCGTAGAGACTTTTCTTGAGATGGCAAACGTTATTCTCCTTTCCTGGTTCAACATAACCTGGTGCTTGTTGCATGTAGACTTCCTCGTCTAGATAACCATTGAGAAATGCATTCTTGACATCAAGCTGATACACATTCCATCTGCTGAGTGTCGCTAGGAATATCAAGAACCATATGGAATCCATCTTTGCTACTGGAGCATAAGTCTCATCATAATCTTGACCATATTGCTATGCAAATCCTTTTGCAACTAATTTGGCTTTGTATCTCTAAATACTTCCATCTGGATTGTACTTCACTTTGTATACCCATTTGTTTGCTATGGCCTTCTTTCCCGGTGGAAGGTTGCATAATTCCCAAGTATTATTCTTATACAAAGCATTCATTTCTTCATTCATAGCAATTTGCCATTCTGGCTTGTCTACTACGTCTTTGAAGTACACTGGCTCTTTTGTAGCCATGATGGTAGTCATAAGAGAATAATTGGTGGTTTCCACCTGAATTGCTTTGCCTTTCTAAGCATATCTCAATTTGGCTGGAGATTTGCTTTCCCTAGTAGACCATCTGAGTTGCTGTGGCTCTGCTTGGGCTGTTGCTGGGGCAATTCTTGCTCTTCTTCATAAACCTGTTCTGTAGATGACTGTGAAGTCGATGCTTCTATCTCTTGTCTAGGTGAGGTTTTCCATTTTGATTCCTCATCAAAGATTACATCTCTGGAGATAATGACCTTGCGGTTGATGGGATCATACAATTTGTATGCTTTGCGTTCTTCACTGTAGCCAAGCATGATGTATTTGTGTGACTTCGCATCCAATTTCCTGTGATGATGATCATCATGTATGTGAGCATATGCTATGCAACCAAATATGCTGAGATGCCCAATGTGTGGCTTGTGTCCAGTGAATGCTTCATAAGGAGTCATACCTTGTATCGGCTCGGTAGGAAGCCGATTAAGCAAATAGTTTGCAGTGGCTATTACTTCTGCCCAATACTGATTCGAAAGATGCTTTTCACTAAGCATTGCTCTAGCACTATCTGCTAAAGTCCCATTCTTCCTTTCAGCTCTTGCATTCTGCTGAGGAGTGTCTACACATGTAAATTGTCTTCGTATGCCGTGACTTTTGCAAAAGTTCATGAATGCTGAAGACATGTATTCACCCTTCTCTATCTGATCTCATGACCTTGATCTTTTGGCCTGTCTGGTTTTCTACCATGGCTTTGAATTCTTGAAATCCGGAAAACACTTCAGATTTCTCTTTCAAAAAGTAGACCCAACAATATCTGCTATAGTCGTCGATGAAAGTCAAGTAGTAAAGTGAACCATTGATGCTGCGGGTCTAGGCATAACCCCATACATCTATATGTATCAGATCAAGAATACCTCGTGCACGAGAGGTACTTCTACCAAAGTTGGTTCGCTTTTGTTTGCTGAAGCAGCATGCTTCACAAACTTTTCCAAGAAATTGTAGCTTCGGAATCCCAATTGCCATATTCTGATTCCTAAGATCTAACAAGTACTTGAAATTGACATGACCATATCTCTTGTGCCATTTTGCAGATAGTGGCATCTCTTGCGGTTGAGCTGACATGGCATGCTTATCTGGTACTGTAGCTAGCATTTTGTATAAGTGTCCTTTCTTGACACCTTTTGCCACTATTTGACATCTTTTGGATTTGTCTCTGATAGTGCATTCATCACCATCGAAGATGACTCTGTAGTTGTGTTCCATCATTTGACCTACTAACAAGAGGTTCGTGTTGAGCTTCGGAACATAGAGCACATCTTTCACCAATCCTTTCCTACCAGTGAAATTGTTCATAGGGATAACACCTGTCCTTGAACCGGATTCGATGTATTGTCTGCTGTGTAGATGACATTTTTCTGACCTTCTAATGGCTTCATTTCTGTGAACCATTCCTGATGATTTGTCATGTGAGATGATGCACCGCTGTCGATGTACCAAGGATCCTATTCCACTTGGTTGAGTTGATAGCTGTAACTTTCTTTGGGATTGAAATCAGTGTCTAGATCACTGTATCAGTCTGATGCATTTCCTCACTTGCAAGAAACATATTTCCATGTTCATTTGCAAAATGACTGTGACTAGAATGTCCACCATGATGATTTCCTCTGCCTCGAAAATTCCCTCGATTACTACTGGATTGACCTTCTTGGTCGTACTGCTTCTTGTGGCAATCTCTTTCATAGTGTCCAAACTTGTGACAATAGTTGCACTGGATGTTTGACACGTTGGTGGATGCATTCCCTCGTCCTTGAAATCTTCCTCGGTTGGAATGATTTCCTCTTTGCTGATTCTGATGCTGCTGAGGATGATGCTGATGCTGATGTTGACTTTGATTTTGTTGCTGATGATGACCACTTTTCTGATATGATCTACCTCTGCCTTTGCCTGTTCTTTTGTCTGAAGCTGTGAATGCTTGGTCATTAGAATGTCAAACTTTACGTGCTTGAATTGCCTGAGTACTGAGTTCTTCACCTAGTAGGACTAACTGAAGTTCTTCCAGTGTCGGAATTTGCAGTTGGATGGCAATACTCTGGACTAGATTCTCATATCCCTCTCCTAGTCCATTCAGGATTACTTGAACCATTTCTGTAGGGTTCATAGTCTCTCATGCTACTGCTGCAAGTTGATTGTTGTAGTCTTTTATGCGGAGTACATAAGCACGACCAGTTTCACTGCTGTTGCAGAAACTCTGGTTGATTTGGTTTCTTAGTGTGAGAATCCTAGATGTGTTCTTGGACTCGTAGAGAGCTGCGAACATATCCCATGCTTCTTTCGATGTCTTGACTATGTTGAGCTGTCCTAGCATGACATCTTGCACATTCTGCTTGATCAGATGATAGGCGTACTTGTCTTTCTTATCCCATTCTGCCTGAGCTCGGGCAATGGCAGGATCTGCTACTGGTGCAAAAACTATTTGTGTAGCTGTAGATCCCATTGCTAGTGCTGTGACAACAGGTGAAGTAGAGCTACTGGTGGCTGGATCGTCCAATGGTTTAGGTGTAGACCCATCGACATACTCCCATTTATCCTGAAGTACAAGAATGGTCTCCATTTGGTATTTCCATGTACCGTAATTGGAGTTGTCTAACTTAGCAGATGCCTCCAGATTGAGGTTGCTAGTCGTAGACATGGTGCAAGAAATGTACTCAAAAGTGTCGTGAAAAATCTCTGCATGAATCAACTGCAAATACACTGACTGTGTCAAGTGAAATCTTTGAACCGTCGGTGAAGATAGAAGTGCAATATATAAAATCTAATCTGTATTACAAGGCTTGTGGCAAATGATTTCGGGAATAGCCAAGAGGCTTTACAAGGCTGAAATGATGTGCACGATGCTATGAGATTGCCGAATAGGCTTTATAATGGTGGCATGTGTGTGTGAAATCAAGTGCCATCTGCCCATTGAAACAATCTGCAATGCCTCTATATACTCTCTGAAGTCTGCTTACTTAACTGATGAACGTAAAGTTTCAGGTAATGTAATGATGTGAAACCGTATGTGAGCGTCTGGACCGAGTAGGTACTAGTCAAGAATTTCGGGCATGGCTTAGGTTGGCAACTTGGGGAAATTCAAAGCGTCCCCTCTATGGCGATCTAGTCTCCTCTGATCTAGATCTATACCAACCGTCAATCGATGAACATCAAATAATTCCTTTTCTTTTGTTCTTTTTAAGTGCTGGGTCAGATGCGTCGATGTAGAGGCAAATGTGCATGAAGGAAGTGGTTTTGTCGACGAGGCTAAAATGTGAGTGTAACTTGCACCAAAATGTGTGCGTGATGTGATGAGTGCATATAGCACAAAAAATTGAGCGACTTTCCTTTTTGGAGCACCCTCAAATTCTTCTTGGATCAAGAGATACGAGTTGATCTAGGTGGAGGGCCAAAAGGAGTGCAAATGGTGCTCAATGATGATGTGTCACTGTGGGTCACATGCAGTGATGATGTGGCACTGTGCCTAGCAAGAGGTGTGCCAATGGAGCCCTATGCTAAGGTGGCAGGAGTGGTCACATGCAATGATTGTGGAGAAGTAACTGTGCTTGCAGGGGTCAGTGCTGATTGGATAGCTGAGGTGGCACAGATGATGATGTTAGCAGATGATGACATGGTAGATGACATGGCATTGATGATGTGGTAGTGATGAGTTGGCAGTGTGACGTGGCTTGTTGACATGGCTACTGACGTGGAGCGATGATGTGGCATTGATGAGCTGGCAAGATGATGTGGCACTGATGACGTGTTAGATCAGATGAATTGATGACGTGGCAGATAAGGTCTACCACGTGGCAGACTATGGACCAAGTCTAGCAGTGGACTTATCGTGCCACATGTCTATGGATTGGTAGCCTGAATCTTTTGAGATTTTGATAGAATCTATGAAGATTTCGTCTTCGTTTCCGTGAGGCTTGGAGGCGACTGAGCGTAGGGCTCTTGGAGTTGCCATGTGAGCTGAAGGAGTGCCTCTACTGCGAGGTGATGGGCTCAATGGCTAAGCATGTGCTGTGGGCACGGTTGAGTGATGGCTGTTAGGAGCATTATTGTTGTGGCGTCGCGTTCGATTGTGGGTTATGAGCCTTGCGTTGTTGATGGTGCTGTGGGCTATGAGCCTTGCGTTGGAGGAAAACTTTGTATGTCTCGGAAGCTTGAGATAGGATGTATCCTTGCATTGAAGCATCGCTAGAGAGGCTTGATAGCTACTTGCAAGTCGTGAGCCTTGGAGATGGCGCCTAGGAGGTCATTGGAGAGGGTTGGAGTTGAGCTGTTGCTAGTCGCATGAATAGGCCGGAGAAGCAGTAGTTGAAGATGTTGAAGTGGAGGTCACTGTAGACATTGCTGTTGTATGGAGGCGCTGGAAGTAGTAGAAGCCGGTGAGAGCTTGTCTTGCAAAAGGGCTGGCAAAAGAAGTTCGTTGGCGGCGGTTGGTTGCAGGTGTGCTGTTGTAGGCTCTTGACGCACAGAAGGTTTACATGGTGTGCAATATTGCACTAGAATGGCACGCGCACACTTGAGGGAATGCTCCATAAACTTTTCTAGTATTGTGGAAACTAAAAACATTTGAAGAAATGGACTCCACAAGTATGGAGCTAGTGCATCATTGTCTTTACCCTAGAAGGATGTAATAGAAAATGTTCAACAATATGCTCATTGAATAAATCCAATATTGTTTGTCATTTTAGATTGCTTCCTTTTTCATGCACTTCCTTGCAATGGGGTCCTAAAACATGTCACAGATGTCAAAATTTCATAATCCACACCATCAAACCTGCTAGCATGCCATTATGTTGTTTGGTTCTTTTAAACATTTTGGCCATCATGGCACTTTCTTAGGGGTCTGAGAAGTCCAACTTGGTGGCATGTATGGATGGATGGAGGAGGTATATGATAACAACCAAGTTTATCGAAGACTCAAGAAAGAGCAATTTAGGGATTTTGGCACTTACTCAAGTGCCATTTTGAAAAATCCCGACAAAATCTTCTACTACTCCAGGGAAAAAATGAGAGTAAAGATATTCTTTAAGCAAAATCATAGTGGACACATTTTTTGAAATAATGTACTTGTAATTGAATATTTTTTTAGTTTGCTTCATAAGGGAACCTAAAGAATTGCTTGATGATCAAACTCATGTGTGTGACTCCAATATGTGGAGTACAATGTGCAATGTTCCTTTTCAAGCACAAACTTAAGTTTGAGCCTAAAAGTGAGGTAAATAACTTTTTGTGTCCCAAAAAGATTAAGACTTTTTTGAAATTATTTATTGATTAAAAAATACATTTACCATTTTAAATATAAGATAGTCAAAATTTGGTTTTATTTGTATTTTCTTAATGTTAGATAAATAATAGGCGTTTATTTTCACTTCTCTAGGTTACCATTGAGAAATGGAAGACTTGGATTTGGCATAATGTACGAAGATTTGTCTTTGATTGATATATCATATATCACATCAATTAATATCACCCAAATAAGATAATTGAAAATCATCTCGTGAAATATTGGGTGTTGATAAACACCATTTCTTAGAGCATGTTCATACAATAGTTATAGTTTGCAATTTTTACAATCGTGGACAAAATTGGTTGCTACTTGAAACATTCACGTGCACAAGGACTTTTTTAATAATTGCGTTGGGTGGAAAAACTAGTTTCCAATGGACCTTGGCCCGAGAAAAAACTCGACGTAATCTACATACATGTCAGATTTTTGAACGCACTCTAAATATCCACGAAAAACCTATCAGAAAAATTATATACCACAACTTTTTATTATTATTATCACTATCAAAATCCAAAACATGCTCCAAATCTAAATTTCTTCAACGTTCAAGGCAGACCAACTTTCTCCCTTTGCTTCCATCTCCCCCCTCTTTTCCTCCCCCTCACCTCGACCTACCACCCCTACCTCCAGGGCTCTCTCCCCATTTGAGATCCTCCCCCTTAGTCTACCACCCTTTGCACCATCTCTATCCCCCTCTCTCATCGCAACGGTAAGTCGTGTCATCAATCCCCGAGTTTCATGCTACCACCGCCTTCACCTTTGCACTATTGCTATCCGGATCCCCATGCCTTAGCCAAGTCGTGAACTTGCCTCCGGAGTTCGCCTCTCGCCCTCAGTCAATGTATCATGGGCCCCCCTCGTAACAGGTCCTCAGAGAGAGAACGAGAGAATTTCAGTCGCAAATGTATGTATATAATATAAAACATTTGCATGCATGACAAAAAATTTAGATGCAAAATTTATTCCAAATGATTGCTTAACATATATCTTAAAACATATGCAAATGAAAAATAACATCTTAAAACACATATAATAAAATACTAAATAATAACTACATAGTAACTAATACTAAAATAATAACTAATACCAAATTATCCTTACACCTAAAATTTGAAAAATAATTAGTCTTACAAAAGTCTAACCAAACTACTTCTTACAAAACCAAATTATTTTTGCCTAAAGATTTTAAAATTATGCCAAGATCCATCTTCATGGCCATTCACTACTTCCATAGTTCATACTCACCCTTCATAACTCCCTCATAATTCCTATATATGACTCAATTCCTCACTAAGTGGTCGTCTTTTCAACCAATGGGCAATTTCCTATGGGTAATCTTAGAGAGAAATCAAGCTTCTCTCTCCTCTTGCTCAACCAAGTTAGCTCCCTAAGTGGTACTTCATTATGATTGACAAAAGTAGAGATGAGTGGGAACGGCCTCTAAGGATGTCGGCCTGGATACTGAAGAAAAGGGAAGAAACCACCCGCCCAGATACCGAAGAAGAGGGAAGAAAAGGGTCGTGGGATGACTTGGCCCAATACAAGAGTCGGGCTTGGACGCGCTTGAGAAATATTCTTGTCCGCCCTCTTAGTGGGCGGCTTAAAAAACTATGTCATGGTTGACCATGATTAAACTCGGCCCACCTATCTAAAATTCCCTCCCCGATGTGCCGTCGGACCAATCATGCTTCTTTGCAATTAATGTGCGCGTGAGGCGATATAGCGCAAGATTCAGGTGGTGTGAACCGCCATCACCGTCGTGCTTGTCGTCCGCCTCAGGGAGACTCAGGGGGTGGGGGGAGGGGTGTGAAGGAGGCAAAAGAAGGCTCTAATAACGATCTCAAAGGGGAAGGGGTGTGGGGGAGGGTTTGAAAAACGAGATAAAATACATGGAGTGGAGAGATGGTTATCCGCAAGGGGGGGGGGGGCAGAGCCGCACATGAGCTATCCCACTATCAACTCTTCTCCCTATTTATAACCGTCTCTTCACTTGACATTCAACGCAACGCCAGCTTATGCTCAGCAATGGCTTCCTCTATCGCCTCCCCCCTCGCCATCGTCGCTCCCTCTGTTGCTTCCCCCTCCTCCACATCCTTCGTTGGCCTCAAATCTTCCTCCCTCTTCGCCCCCGAATGCATCAACCCCCTCGCCGTCTCCAATGGCTCCCGTCTCTACTGCATGAAAGTACGTCGCTTCCTCTTCTCTTGCTCCAATTCTCTCTCGCTTGTTTCGGTTTTTTTGCCCCCCGGCTTATCCTCCTTCCTTCCTCTTTCCCTGCAGGTCTGGCAGCCTTACGACAACAAGAAGTTCGAGACTCTGTCCTACCTTCCTGCCCTCTCCCCCGACCAGGTCGCTAAGCAGATCGACTACATCACCAACAAGGGTTGGGTTCCTTGCCTCGAGTTCGACAAAGTAAAAGACTTTCTCAGCCTCTTTTCGTTTCTATCAGCCGCCACTTGTCTAGTTTTTTCACTTGATCGTGATCGTGCCATTTCTTGCTCAACTTTGCAGTCTTTCGAAATGTCTGCCCTTGCTTAACCGGTTTACGTATCTGTTTCCGGCGCCTTGGATGCTTTTATGAGATCTAGCTAATTTCTCTTCGTCATTTCGAGTGCTTGCTCCACTTTGAAATGCCTTCCGTCGTTCCATCTCCTTCTAACGCACTACTTTGAACTGCCCAGATCGGAAGCGTTTACAGAGAGCATTTCCATGGAAGCGGCTACTATGATGGAAGGTACTGGACAATGTGGAAGCTGCCTATGTTTGGTTGCAATGACTCTGCTGCTGTATTGAACGAAATCACAGAGTGCAAGAAGGCTTACCCTGATACTTTCATCCGTGTGCTCGGCTTTGACCCCAAAAGGCAAGTGCAATGCAGCGGCTTCCTTGTGCAGAAGCCATCATAAGAGGCTATAGCCCACTCGCGTAAATAGGAGCGGAGCACCTTTGCCTGTAGCCATTTTGTCAATGAGCTTCTTCCCCTGTTCTGAGAGCAATCAAAGTTGTTCACTGAGATGTAATAAACTATTCCCTCAGTTCAGTTAGAACTTGTTTTCCGAGACAGATAGTTCGGCTTATCTTATTCTCTAGAGTTGATTAAATCTGTAGAGTTGATAAATGTGTATAATCCATCTTGTGTTTCCCCCCTGCTTCGCGTTTGCTGATAGATCTTGACGATGCCAGAATGATGTTGTCAATGCGATAGCAAACCGATATATATCTACAAAACATTTTCGTTCCGCGCAATTTCTGAAAAGCCGCCCCCCCCCCCCCAGTTGGTAAAAAATGAGTCTTACGAGTAAAGTGAAGGCTCATTCAAACTTTTTGAAATTTTAATAGGATTCCAATTAAGCTTCAATTAAGAAAGTAGAATTGAAAATACCTCTGAATGATTGAGGATCATTATTAAAACCTGATAGGTGTGAGAGTGATGGGAATTGACAATCAGCAATTGTAGATTCTCTCTCTAATTCTATCGCATTGTTAGTATGGATTCTTTGTAGATTCTCTCTCTAATTCTATCGCATTGTTAGTATGGATTCTTTTAATGCTTCTTGCATTGTGAAAATGGAATTTGTGGAGGCACCTACATGATATTCAAAATGATCTTGGAGTAGCCGAGCTTATTCATGACTTAAACCATTGTCCAATGATGATAAATCTGTTCCAAGTTTTGTATGCTAATGATGTGATTATTTAGAAAAGGCATTGTTTGTATTAAATGTATCTATTCTGATTGAGCTACTGCTTCTGGAAAAATGTAAGAAATGGATACTGATACTTGTTTAGTTTGAATCAATTTGCAGTAGCCAAGTTAATTCTTTGACTAATGACTTTTCACTATTGTTCAATGATGCGAAGTCTTGTCAAGTTTTTTATGCTGATGATATAAATATTGTAAAAGGGCATTTATATGTTAAATGTATGCTGATTGAGCGATTGCCTCTGGAAAGATGCAAGAAGTAAGAAATGGATATTGTTGCCTGGCAAATGCAGATAAATTTGCTTTAGCCAAGCTCATTCATTGCATAATGACTTTGTCTCTACCAACAATGCTAAGTTTCTGCCAAGTTTTATTTGCCAACGATAATAAAATTTAAAAAGGGCATTCTATATAGTTGATGTATTTGCGAAGGTTGAGCTACTGACTTGGAAAGATGTTGCTTGACAAATTTAGATAAATTTGCTTTAAGGGAAGGAAAAAATTTATTAATCTTTTTTTGAACGAGTATATCAACCCGTGGTGAGAGTTTTGTTACATTTACTACTTATCAAATCCTATAAATATATAGGGTTATTTATTGAACGAGTGTACCAACCAGTGGGGCGAGAGCATTGTTAAATTTACTACTTATCAAGCCTTACAGATATATAGGGCCATTTGTACAAGGTGCAAATGTGCCAACCCAATTTGTGTGATGTGTCCTCTATAGTTTTGGCAGTAGCATTGCAATTATGTTAGCGATTTGAGCAACTAGTGGTGTATCGGGCGTTTCGGGGAATTGTCGACTCTTTCAAGGCACCTAGGTGCTTGGAGATTGTTTGACGAAGCTATAACTTGTGTTGCTACTTGAGGTTGTTTCTGCTCTCTCTATCCACTCCTACTGTTCGCTTTTAGCTCCCTTCCCACCATAGCGTGTAGCCAAAATACCAAAGCCATTTGCTTAGCCGCGATGCCGGACTGGGCACCATTAACTTTTGAAACATGCCCATAGTAGCCCATAACTCATTGTCATCATTGTTTTTCTTCTCTCCTGGCTTCATTTACCATTTTGCAAATTGATGGATCCCGCCCAATTGGCCTCTTCATGACATTGCAAAACCCTTTCATTCCCTCTTGCTTAACAAACTATCACAACATGATGTGAGAATTTTTGGTGTGATGTCACTTGCTCAACTTAGTTTAGCTTTTGAGACTAGCACCCAAAACATGTTTGGTGGAAAAGCTCACACCATCAAAAGAATATCCACAAGATTTTTTAAATCTTAATTGTAGCGAGTAGCATGACTCGTCTACGATAGGTTAGAGGCCATTTCCAATTAGTCTCAAGGTAGGATCTTAAAATCTCTTTAATTTCAGCCTCCATCATGGACACTGCTTGGCTTTGCTCTATACTTAGTTTACTCAATGATTTAGCTAGATGAGGAGCTATGTGATGTTGATTGAGGGGCAAAGCATTCACACAAAACATTAGACCCTCCGCCCCGCCCCTTACCCCACTTTCCTCTCCCCCTCCCCCCCCCCCTTCACTATTTCTCTCTCTCCATCACACACTAACACTGCTCTCTCCCTTGAGTGTCTTCCTCACATGCATGCACACATGGACACTTCGACATAGGAGATCCTTGCTCCCCGATCCTTCTCTTTCTGATATACATGTTCCGGCACATGCATACATGCACACATCCTTGTAACAGACTCTCTCTCTCTCATATATAAACAAAATTTTCTCTTAATATGACTATTCCCTTCACAACAAACATGCATGCACACAAACATACACACAAACATACACAAAAGGACTTAAGCTTAGGCGACACTCACATGAACATTCAAAATTAAGCTTGCTCTCGCCTTTGGCTGCCTCATGACAACTCTTCCCCTAACAAAAAAATAAGAGTATATGTGTCTGTGTGTGTTTCTTCTCTTTCTGATGTATATATATCGGCACACGCATACATGCACACATCCTTGTAACAGACTCTCTTTGTCATGTATAGACAAATTTTCTCTTAATTTGACTATTCCCTTCACACACACAAACACACATGCACACAAACATACACACAAACACTCAAACTTAGTCGACACACACACATGAACATTCAAATTTAGGCTTGCTCTCGCCTTTGGCTGCCACATGACAACTCTTCCCTAATTAAAAAATAGAAGTAAATATAGATGTGTCTATGTGTGTGTACTTGGCCTTAGTTGTTCAACATACATATATATTTCCTTTTAAGATGTTCTTTTTAGACATGCATAATTAGTTTTTTAAACCAAGGTCTCATTCAAAATTTTCTAGAAAGAATTCAGATATTAAGATCCATAATAAGCCTAAAATGTTATTCCTTGAACTTAAAGGGGTCATTGTTTGCTTGGGTGGAGCCATTTTTTGTGAGGTTCAGGGACTTTTGTGTATATGGGTATCTTGCATGACCCATAACTTATGCATTGCTTAACGGAATTCGGCAAACTTTGTCTTCAAGTTGTAGTAGACATTCCAACTTGAATGTGAGAGCAAAAAATTATGGAAAAAGGATTTGAAACGAGACCGTTAAAGCATTACAAGTGCTATCTTGCATGTGAAGAATGCATCCTGAAGACTATAGGATATAGCAATTTATTCAAGAACATCAAAATTTTGTTCTATACATGCAACCAAGTAATCATTCTAAAGTACACTACATGAGCTTCTCCTCAACCCAAGATACACCTAAATGTGATCATTATGCATGGGTTAATGGGCCTCTAATGTTGTGCTAAAGTGATGCATACCCATTTGAGGGCACGCTCCATAGCTTTTTGTTGAAAACCAAAACAGATTGAAAATTTGGAATCCAAACTATTAGGACTAGTGTATGGTGGTCTTAAAACATTGATAGTTGTTGGTATTGGTATCTAGATTCACCCTAAAATGGAAGGAGTTGGAAAAGTGCAATTTGTGCATGTGAAAAGATATTTTAATAAATCCAACGCTATTTACAATTTTGAATTGTTTCTTTTTCCATGCACTTGCTTCCTATATGGCTCATAAGCATGCCAAAGGTCATTGCATTTAATAATACATAGCACCAAACCCGATAGCGTGCCCTTTGGCCTATTTGTGTTTTCAAGCATTTTAGGCCACATTGCACTTGTTTGGGATATCCAATTCTGTGACATGTAACGCCAAAGGGAGGGAAACATGCGGCTGAAATTTTGCTACTCCCGCGATTTTGAATTTTCACACCTCCCGCCCATCAAATCTTAAAAGATTAAGTACCTATAACCTACCCTCGCCCCGCCGGCCTGCAAATGCCTTGCAACCCGCACACACCTCGATGGGACCTTGTGTAGACTTTGGTTTGCCATTGTCTTCTATTCTTTGCTTGCCTCACCAGCTAGCTTCTCTCTATTTTGGTTTGGCATTGTCGTCTTTCATTGATCATCGCCATGGGAACATGCAGTTCACCATGGCTTACAAGAGAAGAAAACAAAGGCTGTGAGATAGAAAAGCTGAAAAGCTTGGTCAAGGCACAATGAACAGAAGACTCCTTGTAGAGTGGCAATAGAAAGCAGTTGTTGTAGATGCATGCATTCGATCATTGCCATTAGAGTGAAGAAAACGAGTTGTGATGTCATGATTGGTGGTAGCATTTGAGGAAGCAACATCAGGCCATTCAGGTAAATACCATTCTCGAGTCTTCACAAGCTTTAGCCTGCACTCTAAAGTTCATAGAGTGACAACCCTACCAACACCTTGTATTTTTGTGCCAAAACGTCACCACTATTGCAATGACTTCTGCACTTAGGCTGTCTCTTCTTTTCTTGCGTTCTGTTGAAGCCCATAGACTACTCGGATCGGGATGATCAGGCATTGCTTCCACTCTTCGTGCATCTCTCGAGAGTTTCTCCAAATAACAAGGACATCTGTAGAAAGCAGATGGGATACAAGATGTTTGACGAGCACATCATACACATGCTTGATACAGCGTAGGTTAGTGGTTGCCTAAAGCATCCCGGTGGTTGCTTGTGATTGAGCTTTGGGATAGTTTACTTGTTTCATTTCTTGATACAATGCAGGTTAGTGGTTGCCTAAACCAGCCTGGTGGTTGTTTGTGATTGAGCTTTGGGATAGTTTACTAGCCTGGCCTAGACTTAATGTGATTGTCCTAAACCAACTCGATGGTTGGAATATCATGCAGCCGTGTGGTTGGTTCAGCTTAAACACCAGAACCAGGCTGGCTTGGACTTAATGTGATTGTCCTAAACCAGCTCAGTGGTTAGAACATCATGCAATCGTGGTTGGGTCAGCTCAAACACCAGTTATGTGATTGTCCTAAACCAGCTCGGTGGTTGGAATATCATGCAATTGTGTGGCTAGTTCAGCTCAAACATGAGAGCCAGGCTAGCTTGGACTTAATGTGATTGTCCTAAACCAGCTCGGTGGTTGGAACATCATGCAATCATGATTGGGTTAGCTCAAACACCAATTAAGGCTAGAGGAGGTAGGCACTGAGGAGGGAGGCACTGGCAACGAAATGCATTTGTATTGGTTTAGGGTTACCTGCAACCCCCACAAATTATAACCTTTAGTAAATCGATCGCGCTTGTTTCAATAAATCCCAATCAATAAATCCCAAACAAGGGAAAATATAAATCCCAAACAGTATACTAATCCTAAACAACCACTGAGCTTGTTTTAGTGATAATGATTGTGCATGAGGGACCATCTAGTTCATAGGTTCAGATTAGCATTCAGTGGGAATTAGTCTGTAATAACAATGATTGTGCATGAGGGACCATCTAATTCATAGGCTCAGATTAGCATTGAGTCGAAATCAGACTGTAATAATGATGACTTTGCATCTAGTTCACAAGCTTAGATTAGAATTCAGTCGGTTTATCTGGTTGTAATAACAATAGTTTAGAATGAGAACTAGCATTAGGCTGAGATAGACTGTAAGAACATATCACATGATTAGAATTACCATCAAATCGCATGACATGAGTGAAGCAGTCATAAGAAAATAGAACCTTCGAATCCTACTAAATGCAACATTTTCAAATTATAAGGTCCAGCTGAGTGAAGCAATCGTATCCAAGGATGGATAAATGGCGAATTATTGCTTTAAAACTGAAGTTATATAGAAAAGCCAAATGTATAGTCAGCCCCTAAAGTTATATACCCAAGTAGTATACAACCAAGTTTTACTCTTCTACATTTTAAAAAGAGACCACCATCGTATCTAAGTATGGATAAATACAAAGACAATTTACTATTTTTTTTTTCAAAGAAGACAATTTACTACTTAACTCAAGTTCTATTGAAAAGCCGACAGTATTAGAGGGGTGGTCAACCCCTAAAAAAGTCTCGGGTAATATATATTCAAGATTCCAAGAGATAAAGTTTGAGATCTTTGAAGGACTTTATATTTACACAAGGATTCCAGGACGCAGGCTCGACACTTTGCACAGTGGGAGCCTTCAGCAACATACTTCACAAACTGTGGGTTCTTATAGTATTGAAGGCCTTCCCACAGTTCCTCATGCAATATGACCATCTTGTAAATGACACTCTTTGGAACTCTATGTTCCTCCTCCAAGCAATCAATCTCTATGACAATCTTGGGTTGTTGAGGGACCCCTTGCGAAATGGCTTCATCAAGCTCAAGACCAGCAGCAGGAAAAATGTCATTGCCTCTGTGGCTTTCCATCTCTATTCCTCCACTGTTCCTTCACTTGAGACCTGTCGGGTTTTAAAACTAGTTTGCTCTCCTAATGATCTATCCAAGATGTAATTGTTCACATATTCTAATCTGTCAAATCAAGCCGTCTTGACATGCTCAATGATGTAATCCAGTGAGATCTTTGCCATCTTTGAAGACCTGTGTATCGATAGATTCCCCACACATTACATTGATGAATATGACAGGTTAGTTGTATGATAGTTAAGGCTAGAGGAGGTAGGTATTGGCAATGAAATGCATTTTTGTCGGTTTAGGATTAACTACAACCCCCACAAAATATAATATTTAGTAAATCCCAAACAACCACCATGCTTGTTTCAGTAAATCCCAATCAATAAATCCCAAACAAGGGAAAATATAAATCCCAAACAGTATACTAATCCCAAACAACCACCGAGATTGTTTTAGTGACAATGACTGTGCATGAGGGACTGACTAATTCATAGGTTCAGATTAGCATTTAGTCAAAATCAGACTGTAATAACAATGATTGTACATGAGGGACCATCTAATTCATAGGCTCAAATTAGCATTGAGCTAGAATCAGACTGTAATAACAATGACTTTGCATTGGGGACCATCGAGTTCACAAGCTTAGATTAGCATTCAGTCGGTGTATCAGGCTGTAATAACAATAGTTTAGAATGAGAACTATTGTTATTACAGCCTGATGAACCAACTCAATGCCAATCTGATGTCCTTTTTTGATGTTTCCTTTCTTCAGTTGACTGTAATAACAATGACTTTGCATGAGGGGCCATGTAGTTCACAGGCCGCCCAGATTAGCATTGAGTCGGAATCATACTATAATAACAATGACTTTTCATGAGGGACCATCTAACTCGCATGCTTAGATTTGCGTTAAGATGGAGATAGATTGTAAGAACATATTAGACTGTTAGAATTTTTCAATGATCGAGAAATTCTCCCATGGCAACCATCTAATTGCACACCATGGCTAGACGATGATGTATATGACTGCCTACGCTAGGTTGGGCTACCGACAAAGCTAGGTGTATGTGCCACCGCTCCTCCCCACTCATCACATTGAATTATTATGATCTTGGCTCCGATGACCAAGAAATTCTCCCATGGTAACCATCTAATCGCACATCATGGCTAAACGATGATGTATATGACCGCCTACGCTAGGTTGGACTACCAGCAAAGCTGGGTGTATGTGCCACCGCTCCCCCCCCCTCATCCCATTGAATTATTATGATCTTGGCTCTGATGACCGAGAAATTCTCCCATGGCAACCATGTAATCACACATCATGGCTAGACGATGATGTATACTAGACCGCCTACGCTAGGCTGGGCTACTAGTAAAGCTGGGTGTATGTGCCACTGCTCCTCCCCCCTCATCCCATTGAATTATTATGATATTGGCTCTGATGATCGAGAAATTCTCTCATGGCAACCATCTAATCGCACATCATGGGAAGACGATGATGTATATGACCGCCTAAGCTAGGTTGGGCTACCAGCAAAGATGGGTGTATGTGCCACCGCTCCTCCCCCCTCATAACATTTAATTATTATGATCTTGGCTCCGATGACTGAGAAATTCTACCATGGCAACCATGTAATTGCACGTTATAGCTAGAAGATGATGTATATGATCGCCTATGCTAGGCCGGGTTACCAGAGCAAAGCTGGGTGTATGTGCCACCACTCCTCCCCCCTCATCCTATTGAATTATCATGATCTTGGCTTCGATGACTAAGAAATCCTAGCATGGCAACCATCTAATCGCACGTCATGGCTAGACGATGATGTAGATGACTGCCTATGCTAGACTGGGCTACCAGCAAAATCCAATTGGTGGATTGTGTGCTCTTAGCAGCGATAGGCACCCGGAGTCGCACAACTGACACAAGAAACGAAGGGGGAAAGAGTGGGAGGGCGGCAAGTCTAGCTATATAAAGGCCTTAAGGGCAGAGAAACAATTCACAACACCCAGGAGAATTTCTCTCCTACCCCCTTCCATGCTCTCTCCAAGCCCCCTTCTACCCTATGATGAATCTTTTGGTGCAACCTTGATGCGCCTTCATAATGCTGCCCAAGTCATGGGATCCATTGTTTGCCTTGGCTCTCCATCCTGCAACACTCCACCATCCATAGCCATGACCAAGGGAGTTGCAAGATGGGGAGCCAAGGGAAATGGGTTCCATGAGGCACTGGTAGAGAGCTCACCTTAGTGATGAGACTCTCGTAATTGAGCACAACATTCGACACTGGGGAAGGAGAAATCAACTTGGTGATAAGCTGTAACACACTGAGAGCATGCATTGGGGAAGGAGAAATCAACTTGTTGATAAGCTGTAACACACTGAGAGCATGCGTCAATGTGCTAGAAATCACCACCAGATTGAGTTCCCTGACCACTGTTGAATGTTCTACTCGATTGAGCTCACCGCTAAGTTGAGTTCTCTTTGCCAGTGCCTTGAAAGAAGCAATTCTTTGATAACCCCGCCAGTGCCTTGAAAGAAGTTGCTATGACAAAGGCAATTCCTTGAAAGACTTGAAAGAAAAACCTCATGACCAACCATGTTGCAGGATGGGGAGCCAAGGGAAATGGATCATCATTGTTCTGTGAGGCACTGGAAGAGAACTCAACTTGGACACTACCACTTGTGTAATTCTTGAAGTACTCTGGCACTTCTCAAAGATCAGCCTCTTATGGTGTTAAACTAGCATGACATGTGCTATGGGTACTAGGTGGCATAGTATCATCAACCAATTTGTTAGGCTCTTGGGGACTTTCATTTTTTGAATTCTCTTGATCGATCTTCATCTGCACATGTGGCTTATACTTTCGAAACTTCTTACGTTGGGAACTATGGGGTAACTTTTCCACCGGTAAGGTGTTCCCAAGTAAGGATTCATTTGCTATGCATACTTCTTCAAGTCCATCAGGGGACCATTCAAGAGGAGGTGGCTCAGATTTTGAGGGAGCTGGCTTTGTAAGATATAATTTGACAATCCTTGTTTGGACTCGTTTCGAATTCATTGAAGTGTTTGACCTTGGCTTTTCGGCGATTTCCTCCATCTTTCTTGTGGGATCTTCTGCTATTATTTAACTTTGGAGGTTCAACTTTGGGAAGCTTGATCGCCATTAGGGCATGCAGAATGGCTAAGTCATTGTCAAAGACTTGATCTTCAATTTGAGCATTCTCATAATTGCGCACAACCTTCTACACTGGGGAAGGAACTCAACTTGGTGATCAGCTCTAACACATTGAGAGCATGCGTCAGTGTGCTGGAGCTCACCACCACCATATTGAGTTCCCTGTCCGCTGTCGAATGTTGTGCTTGATTGAGCTCACCTCCAAGTTGAGTTCCCTCTTCTAGTGCCTTGAATTCTGAAGTTGCTATGAAAAAGGTTATTTCAATTACGAGGTGCTCGTATTGTCCCTTGCATATGAGGAGTTCTAGGTTAAAATTATAAGAAAGTCCTACCTACGATAGCACTACGATGTGCTCATATTGTCCCCTGCATACAAGGCACCAGGTCAAAAGTGTAAGAAAGTGCTAACAAGGGCAAAAAGTGACACCTAGTCCTGCCACAGTGGTGGTGTTAAGTGCTTAAAAAGAAGTGTCACAAAAACAAAGTGCTAGCATCTTTATATGTAATCTATTTTGTTAAATTTTCTGCTTTGGATGTAATTTATTTTGTTTCAATTTTGATGTAATACTATTATCACAAAAACTATCGGATGTAATTTCTTAATGTAATTTCTTTTGTTTCAATTTCAATGTAGTACCATTATCGCCAAAACTATTGTTGGCTATTACTTCGGTAGTGAAAGTGGCTCTAATGAAGAGCAAATGGCATATTTCTACCGTTTTTTATAGTTTAGTGCAACCATAGGGATCGTTGCACAAGAAATTGTTGAAAAAACTGTTCTTACTGTAGTGAAAAAGTTCCAATAACCAGTGCCGGTGCTTTAGAACTATGATAACTCTAATAACCAGCGCGATGGTTGCAAGGAAACTATACTAAATTGTAAATGCCTACATTTTCCTTAGCTTGGAACTAAAATAGCTCCAAGAACATGTGCGGTGGTTGAGAAATTGTTGCACAAGGAGTAATACAACTAAAATATCTCTAAAATAATACTATTCTCCTTGGTTTAGAGCTAAAATAGCTCTAACATCTAGCATGGTGATTGCAGATATGGACCTTGAGGGGTCCTATTAGAGATTGACATGCCACAGTGGTCTTCATGCCAACGTGGTGGTCTCTCCATGCCAACATCATTGCTTGAACCAACACGGTGGTCAGTGCAGCAAAAGATTGTGTTGTGTAGCGATAGATGGCAAAGCTGCATAATGATAGGTGGCAAGGCAAAAGTTTTGTGCTATTGTCAGGCCAACGTGGTTGTGGTCGAACCAACACGATGGTCAACGCATCAAAAGATTGTGTTGCACAGTGATAAATGGCGAAGTTGCGCAAGCAAACATGGCAAGGCAAAGGCTGTGTGATGTAGTTAGGCTAGAGGCAGAGCAACAGTCTCTGTGCTCATGAGTAAATGCATATAGTGCCATGTGTTGAGCTCTACGATATTGACCATGATAAGATTGCGTCTCATTATTATGCTAGTGTGCGTTCAAAAGTGTTTTTCATTATCTTTGCATTTCTCACCCACTAAAGCTATGGCCTCACACATAATATTTCCTTCCTTGTATGCTAAAAACAATTCGTCTTTATGAAAGATAATGCAAGTATAGTCTTGATATCTATCCATGATGACCTTAATGTTCACCACCACCTCTAAGCTCTCTTGTTTTGCATTGGCACAATGGTACTTAGTCAGCTCTCTTCTTTCTCTCATCTCTTCCTAGCTATCTAACCACCCCCTCCTCTCTACGTCTCTCTAGATTGCCCTCACAGATTCATAGTCCCCCTAGCCTCCTCCAGCCTTTCTCCCTTTAGGACTTCACCCCCTCCTTATAGTACAACTACTCTCTTATCCCCCTTCACCTTCTGGCCTCACCCCCTCCTTATAGCACAAATACTCTCTTAAACCCCCTCACCTTCTCTCCAACTCATCCTTATCTCTCCTTGTAGGTACTCCATCAACCCCCTCACCTCCACTTTCCTCATGGCTTCTCCCTCACCTCCCCTTGTGTTTGCTAATCCCAGAGCCCCTCACCTCTCTGGCTACTCCTCCACCACATCTCTTGTCATGGTTGATCCCTCAACCTCTCGCCACCCCTACTCGGTTAAGTGCTCTCTTAGAACCCCACCTTTCTCCACCTCTTCGTCACCTTTGCTCTCTCTCTCTCTCTGTTGCCTCCTCGTGGTAGAGCTGCTTCCTTATCCCTTCACCTCTGCTCACCACCCCTCCTCATGGGCTTCTCTCTCCACCCCCCTTACCTTCACTTTGCCTCCTCCTCTCCCTTCCTCATGGATGTTCCTTTAGCCCCTTCAACTTTGCTCACCATGGGCTTTCCTTACTGTATCTCTGAGCCTCCCTCACATTCATTCCACCTCTCCATTCACTCTCTTTATGGTTTCTCACTTAGATCCTCACCTCCTCTCATTACCCCCTCGTCCTAGGGTTTCTCTCTCAACCCCCCTCACATTTGCATTGTGTCGAATGAAGTGTTTATACAAGGTTGTGGCCTCTATAATGCTTGCAAAGTCAGTTTCTACATGGCTCTTAATATGTCTTTTGTCATCTTACCAAATGAATACGATGATTTGTGGATTGTACTCACTCGAAATGATCATATCTCTATCAATATACCATGCTGAGTTGTCTCTTTTCTAAATCTCTGGTGGATTGCATGAGAAACAACCAAACCTTCTAGGACAATGCACTTGCATTTGATCACATCTACTATTGATAATCCATACTATTGATCACATCTACTATTGATAACCCATACTACTACAAAAAAACCAATATTTTTTCCACAAAACTCCTCCCTTGTAATCTCTCAAATATTTGATTGTGTCGAGAATGCCAAAAAAGGATCAATGGTTCATTATTATTTTGCATCCGAGCTTCTTGACTTTATATATTAAAAAGCATTCTTTTGAAGTTTCACGATTAAATGACCAAGCCTTTACAATGTTGATTTCATATGTGTGCATTAGTACAACATTTGGATCCATACCTTAGTGGTCTGATACAAATGGTGACTCCAACACACTCCTTCTCTTTTTTTGTCAAATCATGTGAAAAGTGGATTAAATATGCATTGGAATTATTGGAAAGAGTTGTGTGATTGTACTACAAATTTGGGCGGTTGATCGTCGTGTGAAAACCCTTCAAGTACGTGTTTGGAAAGCGTTGGGCAACATGGTGAAGATTTTGAGAAACCCTTCCATAGACAATGAGGATTTACAACTATATAAAGTTGCTGTGAAAGAGTTCATTGAAGCCATGGTCAAAGGATGGGATGAATCACACATTACTCATTACATGGTTTGTTTTATCGTCATTTCTTCCAAAATTTATATTGCAACCAAATCTATTTTTTAGGTGTTTATCTCATGTTCCTTTCTTATGGAGAGAGAGAGAGAGAGAGAGAGAGAGAGAGAGAGAGCTGTTTGCAATGTTCACAGTGAGAGAGAAAGAGTTGTTAGTATTCATGTAAGGTTGCAGGAGTCCTCCAAGGGAGTCCCCTAAGTTGACCGTGTGGAGGAGAGGGAGGGTCCAAATCCATAGGTGTCTCTATCTACTTCTCTACCTCGACCTTTTCTTTTCTTTGCATAGTGTCTCTTTCTTGCAACTAACATGCAAAAGGGATTCAAGGATGCACAATAACCAGTTGCATGGTGTACATAGCATTTGATTACTAGTGTAGCCTCTTGTTATCGTGAGAATGATGTTCTAGAATTGGATCCAGGCGACACCTAGAGGAACCTATGAAGGAGATGCTTGCGTCGGTAGTGGTGTGGGGAAGGATGCTAGGTGGGCTCCTACTGATGCAATCTTGACTCGCCACCCTGCCTGCCCTTGGATGGCCAGCAAACCTTGGCTAAGATTCTTACAACGATGTCACTATCGTCAAAGCCTTGCAAGCTCCAACCGCTGGAGCACCACCCCTCCAAAAAGGGTCTCCAAAGAATGATGATACTTTTGCATCCCTCTGGACCTAGGGATCTAATGGCATGTCTCTATCTCATCCATAGTGAAGCTGTGGTACCAACGTATGAAGAAAACCAAATGGGGCCTCACTATACATGGCGGAACTTCGGACCAGCGTCCGACTCCCTTCTCTGGAGCAAACATTTAGATAAAGAAAACTCCACGTTCCATATATGCTCACATCCTAGATGTGATCACTTTCTAAAGCCAGGCTCACCTAAACTCAATCATGGACCTTTCACCTGTTGGGAGTAATGTCTACTTGGAAGGGAGATAGTCTATCCATGTGGAGCCCCAGTCGCTCAAACCATCTCTCTGTACGTGCATACCAGCACCTCTGATCTCCTCCTGCTGCTAATGCAGATGATGTTAAAAAGACGATGGAACCAAGCCCACAAATCTCTTCACTATTTCGCTCATATATTGGGTTTGCAATGGTGTGAATATCGCATGGAGACGAATGTAGAAATTATGCAGTATTGGCATGATCTTCTTGGATGTTTCTTTGAGGATAGAAATGAGTATGCCTCTTTTGTTAAGGAAGTATCTACTTTTTGCAATGGTGTGAATATCTCATGGAGATGAATTTAAAAATTATGCAGAATTGGCATGATCTTCTTCGATGTTTCTTTGAGGATATAACTGAGTATGCCTCTACTATTAAGGAACTATCTACTTTTTGGAATAGAGAAGGGTTGTTTGCCTATCCCAGAATCGAGGAATTAAAAAAAGATATGCTAGCATGGAGATGGTGGGAAGAGTGTGGAGTGCGCATGTTTTGGCTCTTTCCCATAGCTTTCGCAGGGTGTTCTAGGTATGCAGGGTTCCGAGGCTTTTTTATCACCTATAGATATATCGGTGTCGTCATTTGTAGTATAAGTGTAGCTTACTCGGATCATATTTTGGTGAGAGATGTAGGCTTAAGTGTGGGAAGCAAACATTGTGCATGCTTGTGTGAAAGGAACGTTCTTCTTCATTGTCGAGGTAATGAAGGCTTTCACCTCCATTGGGGTTTAAAAGGTTTAGAAAAAATTTAAGGATTAGAGGGAGGTTCAAGGTTCAGAAGGGGTTCAAGGTTTAGAAGCGGTTCCAGAGTTCAAAAGAGGTTCCAGGGTCCATAAGGGGTTTTAGGGTTAGAAGGAGGATTCAAGGTACAGAGTACATGGCAGAGAACTCGTCTCCCTCATAGATCATGGGGGTCAAGGGTTGAGGAACTAGAAAAAAAGAGTAAGGGTTTAGGGGAGCACAAGAGTGGGAGAGGAAGAAGGTGTATGAACATGGGGGTCGGGGAGAGAGAGGAGAAGGGAGGATGAGAGGGAGAGGAGGAGGTGCAAGGTTGGAGGAGAGGGAGAGGAGGAGTTGCATGGTTGGAGGAGAGGGGAGGCAAGGTTAGGACATACTTTTGAACGTGGAGTCCAAGGGAGCATGGACACTTGGAGACAATTGCATGGAACACCAAAGTAGAACTCAACACAATGCTCCAAAGAGTGTGGGCTATCAAAGAATGTAAGATCGTGCTAAACCTAGTGTAACTAGATGAGCATAAGAACTACGAAGGCTCAAAGCACAGAAAAAACTCCATGAAAGAGATGTTGAGAAACTATGAATCAATCTATTTCAAATCTATGCTTTTGCAATACAAGAGATAGGGTTCTTATAGAGAGAGCCTTTTGAATAGTCAACACTTGTGGGATCCTCTGATCCACATCTCTCCTTGTGGATGTCCTTGATCCACATCCTCACATCATGTAGTCCACATCCTAGGGTGGCTACTTTAATATATTCCTATACCATATGTTAGCCTCTAATTATGTGCACATGGCACCATATCTCAACACCTCCCCTTGGTGCCTTTAATATATTCCTATACCATACCTTAGCCTCTAATTATGTCCACATGGCACCATATCTCAACACCTCCCCTTGGTGCCATGATCCATTGGCTACTGCAAGGTGGTCAGATGTGTGTTACAAATCTATCACCTCCCCTTTGTGCATACCTTGCTACTTAAGGTGGTCAAGTGCAGTTTTTTACATGTCAATGCCTTCCCTGAGTGCTTGCATGGCTACTTGCAGGTGGTCAGGTTTGATTTCCAAACATGTGGGCTAAAGGTGGCAAGATTGTTGCTTCTCAATACTTGATGTCGATGGCGTTCTCTTCTTTGCTTGATGCATGATGCTTTGTTCTTCCATGTGCCTTAATGCTTTATGTGTGGATGCCATGCTTTGTGTTATGGTCATCTAGTGCACTTGTGCTTTTGGCATGCGCGTTGGTTTTCCATTTGTTGCAAAGCTCTTACCATGAGCTTTGTTTTGCTTCAATGGCAATGTCTAATTGCTAACAATGATTCTGACTTGACAGGCGCACAGAGCTCCAAAAGACGATCAATTTTCCTTTTTGGAGCATCTGCAAATTCTTTTTGGTTTGCAAGCTATGGCTTGTCGAAGTTTTATGAAGAAGAGGTGGCCTAATGATGTGGCACAGGGATTCACATGCAGAATTCAAACTGTGCTTAACAAGGGCCTCTGTGCTTATGTGGCACTATAGTGATGTGGCATTTAACTAAATCTATCCCTAACCATGGTTATTGTGGGTTACTTGACCATTGACCAAGATACGATTGAACTAACCTTAGTGTGACCACAGACTTAACCAACGGTACTTCTAACTAATCCTGGTTAGTTCACGTTCTCATGTTCATCATCCGATGGTCAAACTGCAACAAAACAATGGACATCTATGTTTATTTGTGGCATACCTCCTTGGCCAAGATAGTGAATAGTTCTAACATTTGAAGCATTTGGTTGGCTTGATGATGGAGGATGAGAGATGGTGATGAGGATTGGCAAAATTGTTGATACAATTGGTATGCATGTAGTCATTTTGATGATTTTGTAGTACTTGCTGGGAGTTGCTCCAATGGTAAGTATCCACTTGGGTACAGTAGGAATATTGCTGATCTAGCACTACATTTCCTTGTGGCTCATTGACTGGCTTAGTGTTGACGTGTGGTGCTGGTGCTAATGTAGCGTTAGGATCCTCTTGTTGCTATTGTTGGTTGCAATTGTGCATCGAGATGCAACATCTCTTGGGGCAATTACTCATTTCCTACCTCCATAATAGCCATTTCTTTTGAGGTGTCCGCATTTGCCAATGTGATAGTAGGAGAAGGTGGTGTTGGCTCCCACACTGGTGATGATAAGAGGATGTCCAGATCCTCGATAGGTTCTGGCGACTCATGTAGAGTCATTTCTTTTTCTCGTATCTCATTACTGATGATTATGGCCAAATGAACCGTCGAGTTTCTTTGTGAAGAATATGACCAAATGCTGGATCTAGTCTTACTATGACCAAATGCTAGATCTAGTCTTACTTTAGCTGCCTATTGAGCAAACAAATGTGTGGAGTAGGTGGGATTGATTTGCCGCACTTGACCCCCAAGATTATTGATAGGAATGTTGCTGCTTCCTTGAGTCGAGGGTTGATTATTGTGCGATGTAATATCTCATCCTTATGGAACTTAGTGCCCTTGGCAAGGAGAGGCTGAATTTCAAGTAATTTGGCATTGGCAGGCCTTGTGGGGTATTTTGCACCTTGAGTTGGGAGTGAGAAGGCCCTAAAATCACTCTATTATCAAGTATAATATTTAACTGACTTTGATTTACAGTGATGGTGCCATACTTGCTAACCTATGCATCAATGGAGTGGTAAGAATGGATAAATTCTTTGATGTATGTGGTCATAGTAGGATTGTACTCCAAGGATTGTAGGCGCTCAAACAAACTTCCAAGACCTCTTTGCTCTAAGAAAGATTTTGCTTCATTGGAAAGTGCATAAGTCGATGGAGGTGGCAACACAAGCTCCAGGGATTGTGGGCCTCATCAATAGTCGTGTATGCCGATGGTGACTGGGGTGGCATTTGTGCCTCTTCTGTCTCCATGTCATGCATAAAATCCTCATCGAAGCTATCATTCTGAATCACATATGGCTACAGTCAACTTGGTTGAGAGGAGGTAGATGGCTGTGAACTCTAGCGAGGGTCTCGTGGTGGCTGAGGCTGGGGGCTCTTTCTTTGAATCCTCTTTGGCGGCGGCATTGCTTCTGAACCTGCATCCATTTTGATAGGGTGTACCATTGATCATTAGATTAGTTGGTATGTAGGTATGATATTTGTATGCATGTAATGTGAAAGAGATGATTTTAGCACATGCTTTGAGAGTGTGGAATGAAAGTGCGTGGCACAATTATTGATACAATCTACTATGTATCTAAGCAAAAGCGCATGAGTGCACATGACCTAATAACTAGGTAGGGACTAGCTATATGCTTTTTTTTTGTTGGGATTTCTTAGGGCATCTAGGACTCAGTCATCACCTCTGAGACGTAGGTTGAAATCGGTTGATGCTACCTATATGTGCAAATACATATATATGTGAGTGAGTGTTCGTGATACAATCTAATACTAACTATGGAAGAATTGGGGCTCCCAAATCTTCATTATTGTCGAGGATGGCTTGGATGTTGATGTAGTAGTGCTTTAGTTGGCTTCTGTATATTGCTGTGTTGAATTGGATGAATTGGACTCCATTCAATGTTTCCAACAGCACAGCTCCAATGGGATTCATCTTTTTGACTCTATAAGGCCCTTGACTTAGATATTTTAGTGTATCCTTGTGGAGTTTGGTTTTGTAGAGCAGAACTAGCTTACCTTCCTTGATCTCTTTATCTTTAAGGTTTCTGTCAAACCATGCCTTCCTTCTTCATTTTTTGCTATCATGGCATGGTAGGTCACTAACCTTGTCTCTATATGCTTTTCCAATTGATAGAGTCTTTCTTTAAGGGACTCATGGTCACCCATGCGTTCTTGCATTGCTATGCGTAATCTTGGTATGACAAATTCTAGTGGGACTAATGCTTCAAGGCCATACACCAATCGAAAGGGCATACATCTTGTACTGACCTTTAATGTGGTTTGATATGCCCATAAGGTTGCATTTAGCTTTTTTGCCCAGTCAGGTCTCTTGGGCTCCACTATTTTGGTGAGGACAATGCATATTATCTTGTTTGTGGACTCTGCTTGTCCCCATTGCCTTGTTGGGGATAGCAAGGTGTGCTTTTTCTATGGATCACCATAAAGCCAGACAAAAGTTCTTGGATTACCTCATTAACAAAATGTGTTCCTCTATCTGACACAATTTCAATGGGGCATCCAAATCATGTAATGAAAATTTCGTACAAGGACTTTGCTGTGCTTCTGGTATCTGCTTTTCTTAATGCTTTAGCTTCAGCCCACTTTGTGAAGTAGTCTATGGCCACAATGATGTAGCTGTTGAGATATCGAGCTCCACTCGTGATATGCCAGGGTGACCGTTGTGCATTTATATCACTGACTTGTTAGCTGCAGATGCGGTTGGTACACTGCCCATGAATAATAGCTGGATGACAGCTATCTTTATGTACTCTAGTTAGTGGCTCAGTTAGTATGCCACCTAGGTTAGCTGAGTTTGGTTTGAGACCCACATATAGGGTTCACCTATTCCTTTTGTACTAAGGGAGAGTTCTTTTGGCTTTCACAACTAAGAAGAGGAAAATTGTTTTCAGCCTCCACCTTTGTGTGTATTCCCCCTTTGTGTATGTGAGAAAGCTGCAAGTGAGACTCCTTACTTCTCTCCCACTCTCTTGACATGGTATCAGAGCTCGGTTCGTGGTAAGGAGCTCAAGAAAGCAAACCAAGTTCACGGTGTCTTGGTAAGAGGATCAGTGTTGCTTTCCTTTTTGGAGTTTGGGAGCAAATCTCTACAGGTAGCACAGCCGAAAAGTGCAAGAGTGCACTGTCTCAGATTGGGATGCCCTTCACAGTGCGGCGAGAGGGCAGTATATGTTGCGGGTCAGGGCGATGCCCTTGGTGACATTTTTTTTTGATTTGAGGCCATTTCGGGGCCCATTTTGGTGGCGGAAGTTTTCTGCAGGCACTCAGAAAGGTGCCCTGTTTTTGCTGTGCGACCACTGTTCTGCAGGTCGGTGAAAAGTTGCCACAGAAATTGCATCGTATGCCTATGCACAGAGATATTGGAGGTGACAGAATCATTCTTATTGCCTATTGATGCAAAATCGTCACTAGGAAGTGACTGTGTGGTCAAATACCACTTTCGTCAGTTTTGCAGATTTGCCCTTGTGAGGCAGAAGTTGTGTTTTTTGCAGTGATAGAATATTTTTGCAGTGTTCTGTAATGGCATCTGATGCTCTTTCATAGATAGTCACTGAAAAGCTTGACAGGAACAACTTCCCAGCATGGAAGTTTAGAATGACAAATTTCCTTAAGGGAAAAGGCCATTGGGAGTTCATTATTGGAGCTGAACAAGAACCAATTATTCCTAATGTTCCCAATCAACAGGAGTTGCAGGCATTTAAAGGCTGGCATGAGAGAGCGAGGAAAGTTAAGTACTGGCTGTCTATCAGTATTTTAGATTCTATGATTGTGCATATTTAGGATGCAAGCACATCGAAGGAGGCATGGGATACTTTGACAAAAATGTATAGCACAAATACGCAAGCCAGGAAAATGCAGATCAAGCAAGAGTTGCATAATGTGTAGAGAGAAAATATGAGCATCAATGACTACCACATGAAGGTGAAGAAGATTGCAGATGCACTTGCTTCCATTGGGTCGCCAGTGGAAGATGATGATTTAGTCTCTGTGACCTTGAATGGTCTAGGAAAGGATTATGCACAGTTCCGGACATCCATTGCTGTCTGTGAGAATTTTCCTGATTTTGGGGAGTTGATTGCTCTTCTAATTTCTGAAGAGCAAAGAAATGGTGGTGCATCTTCTTTAGGAGGAACTTCAAAAGAAGCTATCTTCTACTCAAATGTTGGCAGAGGTAGAGGCAGAGGTAGAGCAGGCCGATCTGGAGGCCGTGGCAGAAATCAGAATATGCAGCAAATTCAAGAAAACCGATCCTATGGAGGAGGACGTGGTAACCTTAGAGGCAAGGGGAGCCAAAGAGGTCGTGGTGGATGGCAGAGAGGCCAAAATGCAAACAGCAATGTTGAATGCTACTAGTGTGGTAAAATGGGTCATATGGCTAAAGACTGCTACAAAATGCAGAATGACATCATCAATGGAAAATTACAACAAGGCAATTATGCATCCTCTAGTAGACAGGGTGATGACAGAAATGAGCATTTGTTTATGGTGAAGCACATGACCAATTCTGTGACAAGTGCAGAAGAAAGCAATGATGTGTGGTATCTTGACTCAGGTGCGTCAAACCACATGACAGGTCATGCAGAATGGATGTAGGATGCAAGGAAAATGGAAAGATGAGGATTTGTGGAGACTGGTGATGATACTGCACATCCTATTGTGCAGATTGGTAAAATTCCTTTGTCTATGCAGGATGGGAAAAAGAAATACTTGTCTGATGTATTTCATGTCTCGAATATCACCAAGAACCTGGTTTCTATTGGTCAAATGGTTGAGCAAGGCTTGCAGGTCAGATTTAATCCTCATGGATGCTTTGTTGAGGATATGAAAAATAAAGGTCACTTGATAGCAAAAGGAAAGAAGAAGGGTAGGACGTTTATGTTGGATGTGGACATGCCTGAATTGAGTGCAGCAATGTTTGCACATGGGACCGGTGTAGTTGCAGATATTGATATCTGGCATAAACGCATTGGTCATGTTAATGTACAACGACTTAAATTAATGCAGGCCCAAAATATTGTTGCAGGATTGCCTAAGTTCAAGGTTGTAGAAATGCATAAGGTATGTGAAGCCTGTTAATTTGGAAATCAGGGAAGGAAACCATTTCCTAGACATGTTCAAGAGAGTAAGAGGCCATTGGAATTAATCCACTCTGATGTGTGGACTACTAAAGCTGCATCTATTGGAGGCTGTAATTATTTTGTCACTTTAATTGATGATTATAGCATAAAAGTTTGGGTGTATTTTATGAAAAAGAAAAGTGAAGCGTTTGGGCATTTCAAAGCTTTTAAAGCTATGGTTGAAAAAGAAACAGGCTTGCAAATAAAATGCCTAAGGTCAAATGGAGGGGGAGAGTACCTCTCAAATGAGTTTGCAAGGTTCCTGCAAGAGCATGGCATAAAGCAGCAATATTCATGCAGTCATACCCCACAGTAAAATGGACTTGCAGAAAGAAAAAACAGGCATATTGGAGAGGTATCTCGTGCCATGTTGAATGAAAAAGACCTGCCAAATTATTATTGGGCTGAAGCAGTTGCTACAGCAGTCTACATAATGAACAGGACTCCCACTGCACCAATACATGGCATGATGCCAAAGGAGAGGTATACTAGTAGGAAACTAGATATTTCTCATTTGAAAGTTTTTGGTTGCATTGCCGATGTTCATGTGCTAGATGAGTTGAGATCCAAGTTGGATCCAAAAGCTGAGAAGTGCATCTTTATTGGTTATTCTCTGCAACAGAAAGGGTATAGATGCTATAACCCTTCTACTCGTAAGTTTACAGTGAGTAGAGATGTTTTTTATGAGATGAGCAACTGGTATAAACCAGTAAATGTGATTGATGATGTAGATGCACAAAATGGTAATGCTACACATAATTCACAGCAGCAATCACAAAATATTAGTGGACCTATAGTGTCTTCTAGCAGTGATTCACATACTTCGCAATCGGCAAGCAGATTGAGATCAAGAGAATCTCCTCAAAGCAATGCAGATAGTGGTATGCAAGTATCACAACAGGGAAAAGAGAAAGTAGATCAGCCCATGGTTGATGTGAATGCAGGTCACTCTTATGTGGATGGTGAATCCAATGGCTCAGAATAGAGCCTTGATGATGAGTTGGGTATTCCTTTTGTTGTTACACAAGGGATGCTTTGAGAGCACCTGGTAGTGAGCCTATTTTGCGTAGGTCTACCAGAGTTAAGTATCCTGTGGATAGGCTAAAATATGATGGATTTACAGCCATTCACTATGCTTATATGGTCAAAGTGATACATGAACCAGAACCCACTTCTTTTGAGCAAGCCATGGGAAAAGAAAAATGGGAGAAAGCCATGGATGAAGAAATGGATGCCTTGGAAGCAAATGCTACATGGGAATGGGTGCCTTTGCCTAAAGACAATAATGCAATTGGCTGCAAGTGGGTTTATAAGGTGAAGCACAATGCAGATGGTTTTGTGAGCAGATACAAGGCAAGATTAGTTGTGTCAAGGGGTATGCACAGACATATGGCATTGATTATGAAGAAGCATTCAGTCCGGTTGTAAGGATGGCAACTGTAAGAGCAGTCATTGCTATGGCTGCATCAAAGGGATGGTCTTTACATCAGATGGATGTAAAGAATGCCTTCTTGCATGGTGATTTGCAAGAAGAGGTCTATATGGGGCAGTCACCAGGTTATGTGCATGCTGTTCATCCTGAGTTTGTTTGTAGGTTTAAGAAAGCCTTGTATGGCTTGAAGCAAGCACCCAGAGCGTGGTGTGACAAGATAGGACAATATCTTGTCACTATTGGCTTTCAAATTTCCAAGGCAGATTTCTCACTTTATGTGAAAAAAACAGAGAGGCATTATGCTGCTTGTCATTTATGTTGATGATTTGATCATCACAGGTGATAGTGATGAAGATATCCTTTATGTGAAAATGCTATTGAAGCAGAAGTTTGAGATGAAGGATTTGGGAGAGCTGCATTATTTCTTGGGCATTGAGGTGATTAGATCCACAAGTGGGATATGGCTCTTGCAGAGGCAGTATGGATTGGACATGCTGTCCAAATATGGGATGACAGGCTATAAGCCTATTTCAGTTCCTTTGGAGCAGAATGTGAAGTTGAGCCAGATGCAGGTGAGCTTTTGGAAGACCCTACTATGTACAGACGCATATTAGGAAGTTTGATTTATATGACTATTATCAGGCCAAATTTGAGCTATGTTGTTGGGTTGGTAAGTCAGTTTATGCAGGCTCTAAGGAAACCGCATTTGGATGCGGCTAGATGCATACTGAGGTATGTGAAGTCCACATTGCAGTATGGACTCTTTTATGAGACTGGGATTCAGATACAGTTGCATGGATACACTGATGCTGATTGGGCTGGTAGTATTTCTGATAGACGATCTACCAGTGGATATGTGTTTTCTTTTGGGAGTGCTGTAGTCACTTGGAGCAGCAAGAAACAGCCTACAGTTGCCTTGTCAAGCACAGAGGCTGAATACATGGGTGCAGCAATGGCTGCATGTGAGGCAGCTTGGTTGCATAAGCTACTTTATGATATGCATCAGTCTATAGATGGGCCAGTTGTCATTTATTGTGACAACATGAGCAGTATACACTTGGCAAATAACCCAGTCTATCATGCTAGAACAAAGCACATTGAGGTGCATTATCACTATGTGTGGGAGAAGGTTCTAGTAGGTTTAATTGATCTAGTTTATGTCAGCACAGAGGATCAGGTAGCTGACATATTCATGAAGGCATTAAGTATAGAGAAGCTGCACAAGTTTAGAGACCTGCTTGGTGTGCAAGAATTGGGATTGAGAGCTCGAGGGGGAGTATTGAGATATCGAGCTCCACTCGTGATATGCTAGGGTGACCGTTGTGCATTTATGTCACCCACTTGTTAGCTGCAGATGCGGTTGGTACACCGCCCCCATGAATAATAGCTGGATGACAGCTATCTTTATGTACTCTAGTTAGTGGCTCAGTTAGTATGCCACCTAGGTTAGCTGAGTTTGGTTTGAGACCCACATATAGGGTTCACCTATTTCTTTTGTACTAAGAGAGAGTTCTTTTGGCTTTCACAACTAAGAAGAGAAAAACTATATTTAGCCTCCACCTTTGTGTGTATTCCCCCTTTGTGTATGTGAGAAAGCTGCAAGTGAGACTCCTTACTTCTCTCCCACTCTCTTCACAGTAGCATGCTTGTGTTCACTTTGTGGCTGGATGTATGGGTCCCACAAAGTCAATCCCCCATTTTTCAAATGGTTGCTATGGTAATTGCTATTAGGAGGTTGAAATCCTTGTGTTGGGGTTTGATTGTTCTCCGACATACATAACATCTTTTGACATATTCATAAGCATCTACCGAAAGGGTTGGCCACCAATATCTAGCTAAGATGATTTTTCTTGATGTTGTTTCCCCTGCAAAGTGTCCTCCTACAATGCCTTCATGTGCTTCGTGGATGATGAGTGGGATTTCATGTGGCATGACACATCTGTGTAGAATTTGATCTTTTCCCATTTTATGGAGTTGGTCGGCTATTCGTTGATAGGGTGCTGATTTGATTATGAGTTTTTTTTGCTTCAACAGGTCGCAATTCTGGCGAGGATCTGCTTGTCATTAAGTATTTAATGATATATGCGAACCAATCTGGAACAACATCTATCTGAAATAATGTGGCATCTGGCAAGTCATCTTCTACTCTTGGGGCTTCTTCTCCCGAATTGACACGAGACATGAGATCGGCAATGTAGTGGTGGGCACCTATGCGGGCCACTATTTTGAAATTGAATTCTTGAAGCAAGAGGAGCCATTTGGTTATTCTTCTGGTTGTACACGGACGGTTCACAAGATAAAGCAATGCTTGATGGTCGGTGTAGAAGAAAATCATTTACCTATAAATAGTGTCAAAATTTCTTAGCACAATACACCATTGGCAGGGCTTCTCTTTTATGTGGTGCTATAGTTGATTTCTGCATCATTGAGTTGTCACTGGCAAAGTAGAATAGGTAGTCTTTCTTATGTTACCCAAGTTGGCAAAGCACACTCCCAATTGCATACTTGGAGCCATCAGTATGAACATGAAAATCAATATCCCAATTGGAAGATATAAGGATGGGTGTTGTGATTAGGCACCACTTTAAAATTTCAAAGGGTGGTTGAGGTTGTTGAGTAGTCCTATGGAGCTTGAGTAGCCTATTGTGCAGAGGTTTTCCCCCAGTTGTAGCGGGGATTTTGCTAGGGATCACTTGTAGTTCTCTTGTGTCTTTCTCCCCCTCTCATTGTGGTGTGTGTGAGGCATGCTCTCGCTCTCCATTTTTGTTCATTTCCCCTGCACTTCTCACATGGTACCAGAGCCATGGTTGGCTTTGAGACCTGAGGAGTGGAGGGAATGTTGAGCCAGCACATAGAGAGGAGGTTGAGGGTGCTGTTTGGAGGTATCTTTGAGGAGGAGCGACTGCAGGGTGTGGACTGTTCAGGTTCCCAGGAAGGGGTAAATTTGAAAGGTGTTTTCGTATAAAAAAGGAGGTGTTCCCAAGGGATGGATAGTGAGGAGTGAAGGTACATTGGGCTGTCAGCCCCTTCATCCTCTTCTCTAACCCACTCCTTTCTTCCACCTTCTATCACTATCCATCCCATCCACCCTTTCTTTCAGTTCAGGTCTCTCCCCTACATGGCGACTTTGTCCAAGGTGGCAGAGAACAAGACTAGAATTCCAGTTTTGCCCATGTTCTTGGTTGACTGTCAGTTGGATGGGCTCAATTATAGTATTGACATAATACCCTTTACTAACATAAATGAGACAATGTCTCATAGAGATCTGATGACAACCTTTACTAAAACACCTATGACTAAAGCTCTAGTCCTCATATTAAAAAATATTAAACACACTGGAGCCATCTACTTAATGGTCTTATTCCAAATTGTTTGGTCTCATGTTTGATTTTGGAATGTGTACTATAACTTGAAGACAAATTTTTCCAACTTCCATTGAGCAATGTATAAGTTATGGGTCATGCAAGATACCTACATAGAGAAAATTGAAGGACAAATTGATGTAATGGGATCATACCAAGGGTCATAAGGTCTATGGTGGTGAGTGTGATCTCATGAGTGAGTGTGTGAACACAGGTGTGTGTGTAGGTGTGCCTAATTAGGTGTGATTGATGATGTGTCAGTCAGTAGGTGTGATTGAGTGAATATAGGATTGTAGGAGACATTGGTGGTCTTCCTGATTGAGATGATTGTGGATCTAGATTCCACCTACCTATATGTACTCCATTCTATGAATGAATCAGTTGCCATTGCCTTCATACTTGTGCCATTGTCTCTACCTCTTCTAACTTGTCATCATGCTTCCATGCTTGCACCAACATGTGGTATTAGAGCCATATCATCCACCCTAGCCTCCTACCCACGTCCTAGTGCCACCTCATCATCGTCTTCACCCTCTTCTTCACCTCTACCATTTTGCCCCTTTTCTACCCCATTTTTCTTCCTTATTCCACTGTTGGATTTCAAAATACTTTTTGCTATAGTTTCTACACACTAGGTTGCACATTCTCACCATTCGGATCTGCAAAATCTTGTTGCCATTGTCTGTGCTGCTCATTATTTGTTCGCCGATCTTGGTGCAATTCTGCCTATTGAAGTACAATTTTGTAAATTACTCTTAGGGCAGCTGGGTGATGCTATGAGCTTGATGCTCATGAAATTTTAGCTTTGGTTGATTCGTAGTTGAGGAGAAATTATCATTTCTCTATCCAAAATTGCAAGAGCGCTCCCAAACAACAGCACACATATTTTCACCCATCCTTTGGCATGGAAATTGCCTGGTATATGCACTTCAATTCTGTATAAAAGGCTTCCTCATTTCCTCTCTTATTGATGCTAATTTCAGCCTCCAACTTTGGTTTGCTCAATTTGGGGGTTTCTCTCAAATCTCCTTCATGGCTAAAGCATTGGTTAGATGCTCAAAAGTTTTAGTATTGTACTGTTTTTTCTTGGCATTGATGGGTGTTGGCCATACAAGTAGATGGATGAAGTATCTAATGCTCCAAAGTTGGTCGATCACTATGCAAATCATGTTTTTCAAGACATATGCTCGGATGAAAGGTTATATTGGTCACAAGGATGCATCATTCAAGATGTTTCAGACTAGTTCAGTGATGTATGCAGCCCCTTTGCATTTCTATGGAGATGATGTGATGATTATGCTTATGCTTTTGGAGAATATGTCTTGGTTAAATCTATTTGCTAACCCTTGTACAAGAGGAGACACTTCCCTTGTTGCAATGACAAGTGGTAAGACCCTCTTATCCATGATGAAGATTAAACATCCCAAGAAGATCACACACATTAAAGAAGAGGAACTTACCAAGGAAGCTCGAAGTGACATAATGGTGGCATGGAAACGACGTTGCAAAAGGAGTGCTACCATCAAGGGGAAGAATTTCCCCACATCTTCAAAGTAGTTTTTTTATGTGTGTGGTCAATAAGGTTCTTTGCCATGGGTAGTCCCCCTTAAATGATTGTGAGTCTTATGTTTGGGTATTCCCATGTATAGTCATTGTCCATTCTCCCAATTGTAAACCAAGCGCCAAATTCGGAGTGAGATCATGTTGGAGCAAGGGTGTCCAAATGAGTCTACTACCAATGCAACAGGGTTGAGTCCAGGTTGTGGATCATGTGTGTTGCCACTAGAGGTGGGCAAGCCATGAGGTTCCCATCGAATACTGCCAGGGGTGAGGCCATCATTTGTGGGGGGGTATGAAAGACAAATCGATGTAATGGGATCATACCAAGGGTCATAATGAGTGAGTGTGTAAATGCATGCGTGTGTATGTGTGTAGGTGTGATTGATGATGTGTCAGTCAGTAGGTGTGATTGAGTGAATATAGGAGCATGGTGTGTGTCAGTCAGTAGGTGTGATTGAGTGAATATAGGAGTGTGGTGTGTGATTGAGAGATTCTAGGAGACATTGGTGGTCTTCTTGATTGAGATGATTATGGATCCTACTCATGGGCAGTTGCCTATATGTACTCCATTGTATGAATGAGTTAGTTGCCATTGCCTTCATACTTGTGCCATTGTCTCTACCTCTTCTAACTTGTCATCATGCTCCCATGCTTGCACCAACAAGAATTCCCTGAACCTCACCAAAAATGGCTACACCCAAGCAAACAATGACCCCAAAAAACAAGCTCAATAAACTTTTGCCAAGATTTTATATCAATATATAAGCATAGCTTTGATAAAAACATCCATGTATTGAAAGAATGTAAGTCATAATACAAAATGCAAATTATAATCTAGATGCAATTGAAAAGACAAAATGTAAACAGAGAGATGCATGAAGAAAAAATTTGACTTACATGCCAATCACATCCCAAGGAAATCTCTTTCTCCTCACAAATCACTTTGGACCCATCTAAGCATGCCTTGCTTATGGCATCTTGGCACCAATCTAGAGTAAACTTTTCTGGAAGTATCTCTAACTCAAAAAGATATCTAACTTGCCTTCTACCCCTTATGCTTTGTTTGAGACTTTTTCTCTCTTATATCCTATGCTCCTTATCATTTGTGTAGAAGTCTATCCATTTTTGCATATTCTTTGAATTATATAGTACAAATGTGGAAATTTTCTCTCATCGTTTCATGAGATAAATTCATCTCCCTTACTTTATTGTGTAACACTTCACCTGCCACCTTCTCTTTATCCTCATCATCCCATATTCTTGGAGATTCTGGATCTACATTTTTCAAATATTCACTAACATAAAATAGAGTTTAATGAGCAATCCATCCTTGTGCCATAGACCCTTATGGTCGTGCTTTTTGACAAACAAATCCCTTAATGACTTTCATGAATTCTCAAAAAAGAACATCCATCAACTAGCGACAACACCTGCAAGACACATCTCATCCACAAGGTGCACTAGTATATGCTCCTGTATGTTGAAAATGCTGGTCAACAATTCTTTTTCCATTCAACATAAGATCTCTATACACTCCATCCTCATCCTCGAGAACTCTGCTAGATTTAATTCTCTTGAAAACCGTCCACCTGTACAATGCACATGTTTGCCAATTAGTCAATTTATGAGATGGTGTAAAATAGATAAACCAGTTTGTAGAGGTAATTTACTCATGCATTCTTCCCTCGCAACTATCCTAGCCAAGATAAATGAATTCACACAAACATTTGGTCAACCAATCTTGAATGGATAATAGTAAAATATTCTACCATATATATGAAATTAGTAAGAAATAGTTGAGATATAGTCATGTATGAGGATTAATCAAGAATATTCTATTGAGAGTTGTGGTGCCATGAGCACATGTAGAGCAAAGGTATGAGTAAAGGACAAGATGCCACATGGCATGGAGGAGATATACCACATGTGAGCATGCATATGGATGTAAGTACCCACTCCTATAAAAGGGAGGTTCATTTGAAGTAATATCAATTAAGCACTTTACACTATCTCAAGATTCTCTTTACGAGTCCAAGCTAATTTGTCTTGGAACCTAATTGACTTGAGTTATAGATCATGATCACTCTTAGGATTCATCCACCTTAGATTAGTGTTGTCATTAGAGTAGATTAGGGTCCATAGGAGAGCTCGGTCCATGTGCTTTAACATGGTATCAAAGCTTAGGTCCTAGCTCTCCTACATTAGATCTAGATTTTCTTTAATTGAGAGTTCTTCTTCTCTTCCAAAGAGAGAGATAGAGAGAGAGCTTGTTTCGAGAGAGAAAGAGAGACTATTCTCTATTCTTCCTGAGAGATCCAAAGTATGGCACTAAGGGCCTTAGCACATGGATGGGGCTAGCATGGGTTTAGGATGGGAATATTTTTGTCATCATTACTCCCATCCTACACCAAGTGGTCTAGGATGGATTTAGAATGGGAGTAGCCACTTTTTCTCCCATCCTAGACCATGACCTCTAGACCTTGGCAGCCAAAATGGGTTCCCCTTTTTTAGGGATTCAAAAACAAGGAAGGATGACATGTGTCCTTGTCCCCACAAGGTCCCCACCTCTTAAACACATGAAATGATGCCATGTGTCCTCTTCCTCCTAAACCCATCCCTAGTTCTTTTTTTGTTAGCACATGGTGGGATGGGAATAGGATAGAAATATGCATGGGACCACCTTTTCCCATTCCCATCCTATTTCTTCCCATGTGCTAAGCCCCTAAGAACATAGCTTAACCAACAAGGAAATCCCTCCATCTTCAAGCTCAATGAGCCCTCCAACTATGCTGCAAATTGTGCCACTCCTGGACTCGGCCTGACCTTCCAGCAGCGACAAGCCATCCAAGGCAAGGTAGCTCAATGGGCTCCATCGACTTGAAGACAAGGAGCAACCAACACAGCAGACTAGCGTTGGCCACCACAACTACCTCTACTCAACACTCCTACACGACCCACTCCATCTACACAATTGGCCTGCTACCTGCTCAAACGATCTTACAGCTCAGCCCACCTGCAACCTGCATCACAGATTGCAGCAACTACCTTCTCCATGGCTGACCCCATCAAGCAAATGCGCAGCAACGATGCACAATGGCACATCACAACAGTGCCCACGCATGGGCCTCAATAACGAGCAACGGGCAGCTTCTCCAACAGCAACATAGCTCCTAAGAAGTTGCACACAACGTACAAGCCAACGTCTTGGCCAGCTATGACTCTACCCATTGCCCACGAATGCCCATGCCTCTACGAAGGACCTCTGCGATTCGAGCGGGCTGCATGCAACTCCAACGAACCAAGCATAAACCTCTCCATAGTGCTCATTATACTCTCTTGCTCGACCGCAAGCTACAGTCGCGACGCCGCCACGCCATCGCCATTTCTCTGCATCACAATGCTCTTCTAAGGTCTAACCTTAGGACAAGTGAGATAGGGTTGGTTGAGTTATGTAAGTGTGGTTAGGTTCAGCTGCCTGGTTAGTTGGATCATAGTTAAATTTATTTAATCTCAGGTTAACTACAATTGGTTAAAAGATTGCCATGTGGCATAGTGCCACCTAAGCACATAGCCCCCGCTAAGCACAGTGTATCTGCAACATGTGAATGCCCCCTGTGCCACATCATCATGCCTCTTCTTTCTTCATAAAAACTTTGAAAAGCCATAACTCTCAATCCATAAAGAATTTGCATGCGCTCCAAAAAGGAAAAATAATCAATTTTTGAAGCTCTGCATGCTGTCAACTCAAATTTTATGTATGCAATTAGATACTGCCATATTTGAAAGTATCTTCAACTGGTAAGACCTTTGCAATGGCAATACACAGCCAAACTGTTGAGTGGTTCGCTGGGAAAGGATTTCACACTTGGTCTATACAAATGAGGTATCTCTTGATGCATCAAAAGCTTTGGAAGACTGTAATAGAAGACATACCCACTGCACAAAATGATGCCTGGAAGGAAAAAGATGTAGCAGCACTATCACTCATTGGTTTGCACTTGGGTCCAAACATAATTCATCATATAGACTCCAAGGATCATGCCAAGAATCCATGGGATGAGTTGAACACAGTGTTTGGTGCAAAAGCCAAAAACCAATAAATTCATCTTAAGATTGAATTCTATGGTTTGCACATGAGCTTCAATGAATCCATGCCACAATTTGTCAACAAAATCAAAAGCATTATGACCTAACTAGAAGGCATAAATGCAAAAGTAGGGGAAAAAGATGCACTTGCAATTCTCCTTAAAAGCATGCCTGCCGAGTACAGCTCACTAACAACCACTTTGAAGAATTTGTGAGATCCAAAGTTTGAGGAATGTGTATCCTCTCTTCTTGAAAAAGAAAGAGAGTTGAAGGAATCAACATTGACATCAACATCTACATCAACACGCAATAGCTATAATGAAGAACAAGCATTGTTCAGTAAAACATCAACGAAGTGTTTACCATTGTGGAAGGATGGGTCACTATCAAAGTGACTGCAAACTGAAGAACAAACCAAAGTGTCACCATTGCAAGAAGCTGGGACACAAGGAAGAAGATTGCATATTGAAGAACCAGCAGGTCAACTGCGTAGAGTCATCATCAAGCCATGAGCAGAATGACAAGAACAACATGTACTGAGAAGCAAAAGCCTTTCCACCTTTAGTCTATATTCTTGTAATCAAAGCTGACCACCTGAGGGTAGCCATATAAGCACCCAGGGAAGGATTTGATCTTGTAACTCACATCTGACCACCTTGCAATAGCCAAGGGGAGGTGTTGAGAGTTGTGGTGCCATGAGCACATGTAGAGCAAAGGTATGAGTAAAGCGCAAGCTGCCACATGGCATGGAGGAGATATCCCACATGGATGTAAGTACCCACTCCTATAAAAGGGAGGTTGATTTGAAGTAATATCAATCAAGCACTTTGCACTATCTCAAGATTCTCTTTATAAGTCCAAGCTAATCTATCTTGGAACCTAATTGACTTGAGTTAAAGATCATGATCACTCTTAGGATTCATCCACCTTAGATTAGTGTTGTCATTAGAGTAGATTAGGGTCCATAGGAGAGCTCGATCCATGTGCTTTGACATATTCACATGTTTCATATATTTCAAGAATAACCTATAATAGATAATGCCACTCATGGCTCTTTAAGCCAAATAATTGATCATCATTAGTAAACATGTTCTTAAAATATGCTCCATATCTAGTAGATGTCCTTATGGCTACCATTCTTTCCTTGACTAGCTTATAATCATCCTTAGATAAGATCCATGGAGTTGTCTCATATATGACTTGTTCAATGCTATCCTCTTTTTATCATAAGAAAGGTTTTGTATTAGCTAATTTAAGATCTCTTCTAGATGCTATTGTATTTGTTTCACCAATCAAAAGTCTCCACAAAGCTTCCCCAATGTTATTGAACACCTGCATGGGATTTATAAGATGATAAATCTTTAAATATCTCCTATGGCAAGGTATAGAAAATGGACACATTAGGTTTCATCCCTTTTGGCTTTTGTTGTGGATTTTCTTCTCTCTATTATTCAAATTTAGCCCGATTCTCACACTAATATGCAAGATCTATCCTCGGGTGGGCATTGCCTTTGCCTTGTTTCTTGCTTGCCATCAAAATGACACCCTATCCCTCGAGCAAAAGGGATGGTTCATAGGCAAGAACTTCCTATAATTTAGATAAACCAATTCCCTTGGGTGCTTACTGCATCTGTTATCCAAGTCGTCGCATGTTGGAAATGCATAGTGACCCTTTGTTGAGAGACCTACAAAAGTAGTTTTTCAAACAATTAGAAGGTATGCTTATCAATGGATCAATATATATTTGCAAAGAGCCATGCTAATAATATAATATATACCTGAGCATAAGCCTAATCTCATAATGTTGCCTTGTGTATAAGGCTTGCCATTTACATATATACACAGTCCACATAATTTTCTCAATCCTCCTCTCCAAGGGATGCAAGATTCATGCATATTCCATTTGTTGACAAACTAAGCATATATCTAGATAGTAGATGCCAATCACCCCAAGAATACTCAAGACTAAAAAATGGAATCAATGTGACAGCATGATCACTCAGTACATGAACATCCTACAAAATATATAATCCTCGACTTACACTACTGACAGTACATGGAGGTATCATGTACCGATGACCCCAATAAGAGAACTCATCTCAATCACAAGGAAGGTCATGCTATAGCAAAGCACCATATGCTTTGTGATCATAACTCCTTACAAGCTTTGCCAACCTAGAAGGAAGTGATTCTTCGCCAGAGGTCATTGTTGTAGCACCAGTACTCATAGTTGATGATGGATAGTCATCTGTTGTACTAATATCTCACTGCAAGTGTACAATTGCATGCCTATAGTGAGTCAAATGTCCATTAAAATTTCTATGATCAGGCGATGAATGTTATTGCTCCTCTTCAAGTGTGGTTTGAGGTGGTTTGTCTTTATGTCCTAAAATATCATTCATATTTATACTTTCTTAGGTTAGAAAATCATGGAGCAAGACAAAAAAGTGAATCTTAAAAGAATTTATTAAAGATATATTTTATGTGGGTATTGGTGCAACATGGCTATCTCCTGGCACACCTGGCCATCTACTCTCATGATCACCACATATCTTGGAGAAGGCCATTGCAGTCTACACACCAACATGTTCTCTTCTCCTTAAATCTATATTTGGTATCTTGCAATGGATAATCCTCCTCTATTGATGATGACGATGGCATTTGCTAGGGGACATGGGTGCTAGAGAGCCCTTGTATAGGTGGTGGTTATGGTGTACTTGATGACTCATTTCTAGAATCTATATCCTATATGGAAAACAAACATGCCATAACATTTTTTCCAACAACTAGTACCTTATCTTTTCCAACCATTACAAAAGCTATGAGAAATACGTTAATGAAAATAAAATTCAAATGAGATTCTATTTGAGTATGCTAGTTTTACAAACCATATCTATGCCAACAAAAAAAAAAATACTTTAATGAATATATAATGTAAATGTGAATCTATTTGAGTATACTAGTTTTAGTACCAACCATTGCACAAGCTAGGAAAAACTCTTTAATGAATATAAAGTGCAAATAGAATTTGCTTGAGATCCTATGTGTGCAAACCAGTATGAAAAATAAGTTTCTTTGATAATGTTATACTTGTATTCTGTAATTTATAGCATCTTTCTTTTCCTAATTGTACTAGTTCATGTGGATGTCTTACATGTAAGACATTCTTCTCTTGCATTCAGTATGCTAACAATTTTCAAGTTTCTGTTATGATCAAATGTAGGAGAAAAGCACGTGTGGAAATAGACCACAAGACCTTTGAGTGTATCAAAGGCCTCATGGAGTTTCTTTTGTAAAGAAAAAAGAAACAAAAAGGTAACTTGTAACTCGTCAATATTAAATTTCATATATCACTTATGCACCTTGAAATTCATTGTATCTACACATGTCACAAGCGCCATTATTTTCAACACTTGATTTTAACTTTACATCACACAAAAGTGTAGATATGGACACACCAAAATGATGCAGCAAGAAAAAGAACAGAAAAGGGGATAGAGCAACGCTTGGGAAAAGGAGGAAAACAGACCTTTCTTGCTCAATTTATGAGTATATTATATTTTAAAAATATTATTTAACTCAATAATCAATATTTATTTCAAAACAATAATCTTGAATTTAATGCAAGTGAAGGATTATGGATGGGACCTACCCTACTTGGATATCCTGCTCTTTATAGGAGGCTACGTGAGATGGGTGTCTTGCCTTTGCTCGTGGTATGTTATGTCTAAATCAATCATCATATTATTTCTTGATTCTATATATATCTCTTACACATTATGTTTACTTCAAAAACTCACAGGCTTTTTGCATGCATGTTTTTGTTTTAATTGTTTAATCTGGCAGGGATCTCATGGAAACTTGTAGGCTCATTATGAGATATAAATTGATCTAGTATGTGGTAGATTAGATGTAGGAGGTAGAGGGAGAGGAATTTGAAGGGCAAGAAGATCACGAAGATGGCAATGGAGATGAAAGTCACAATGACCATGGATTAGATAGCGATGCTAGTAGAGATGGTCATGGTGCGAGAAGTGGTGATGGTCTAGGTGGTGCAGGATGGGAGTAGGGTTGGGATATTGGAGATGAGGGTTAGAGGGCTGACATCACTACTAGATGAGAGAATGGGATTGAGATCCCATTGTGAGTACTAGCTAGAGACGTATGACTATAGGCATAATTGGCCTTGTATGAACCTTTTTATGTTTGGAATGTTCTCGGATCATTAATATGTTTACTTACTTTCATTGTATGATTGTATCTATAACTAACATTCAAATTTATGGTCTTTGAATAAATCAAATATAAGTTATGAAATAAAATAGTCTAGCAAGTTAGACTACATGGAGAAATCACCACCATATTTTCCATGCTTTGTATATAATATGTGGTTCTTAAGCATCCTAAAAGTGTGCGGAAAAAAGTCAGATCATTGAAATTTGTACTCTCTCCATTCATAAAATAAAGGAAGTACAAACAGTACGCATTCATAAAATAGTATGCAAATGTCTCCATTCATACAATAATATGTAGAACTTTATAATTAGAGAGAAATAGAGCTAAGGTATGTAAAACCTACTTGTGCTTGGAATGACATGCTTCAAAAATAGACTCCTATAGCCAAGGTATTAGAAATAGAAATAAGAAGACCAAGTAAAAAATGAAGATATAAGAAGACCAAGTAGAAAATGGAGATATAAGAAGACCAAGTAGAAAATGGAGATGTTAAACTATAACACTAGAGCTGGACCTAGAAATGGCAGGGGGGAAATGATGAGGAGTCAGGAGCTTGTTTATGTATCTAGAATGTCGACTTTTTTTTCCCAAGCCTGTTTGAGTTGTTTAACGACCCAAACCAGTTAAAAAAATGAGTCGTCAAATGACTCAAATAATATTTGAGTTGTTTTAACAACTCATTAAAAAAAACCTTATTTTGACTCTCTAAATGGCTCAAATTGAGTCTTTAATTGACTAAAATTTTTCATGAGCTTAAGATATTAAAATGACTCAATTTGAATCGTTATTGGTGTCATTTAACGACCGGATGAGTATGACTCTGGTAACGACTCTACATTCAAAAAAAATTTGCATTGTGTTGTCGTTATGGGTGGGTTTTGTAATTGTGAGCAATAGAATCACTTCTTTCGGGAGCAATCTTGTGTCTCACTCCTCTCTTCCTCTCCTTCCAAACCTAATGATTATCATAAACTAAACTATTTCTTTAAATGAGCATGCTTGTAATTTAGATCCATGCTATTTTTATTGTGGGCGAATGCACATATCACTAGAAATTTTATCAAACAAGGATTCAAGTTCTACCAAAGGGGGGTGCTTGGGGGTGGGCCTAGTTATCCCACATACCAAGTGGTGCAAACCCTGCCAACCTCCCCCCATTCTTTCGAGTCTTCCATCGTCTTACACCCTCCCTCATCATGGCATACCATTCCATGGCCTCCTGTTGGTTGTACTTTGTTGTTGCTTTTGAGTTGAGGTTTTTTTTAAATAAAACTCATATTACTAGGGGGTGGTCAGGACTCCAAAAAGTACAATAGACACAAATGGCTAACTATAAGGGCAGACTACACGTACATAGCCTACGCTCTCCCGTAAAAACAAACAAACCTTACAAAAACTTAGTGAGAGACAATAGAATCAATCCCAGAAGGGAGTCCTGCTGCAATAGCAACATGCTAGTATCAACCAGAATCTTATGGAGTTCCCACCTAATAGTATCTACCCTGGCCCAAATGGAATAAAGACAGCCTCTTCTTCAACAATTCTCTATATACCCTCCTCGCTGAAATCTTGCTAATATTAGTGCCTCCAACCTTTCAACAGTTGATTCTCCAATGTGCTGAAGGAATTGAGTTGGACGGCCATGACTGCGTCACTAAATCCACCACCTTGGATAAAAGGTGGGCATCCAAATAAGACAAACCAAACTCTGCAACAACCTATCCCAATGGTTTCCAAAAAGCGTGTTTTACATCCCAAATCTGTACCCAGTAACGAACTCCTTTTTAATGAAATGACCTAGCTCGATTAATATCCAACCGAGCTAAAGGCTCTCAATGAACAGAAACTGTGCACCCCCACCTTATATGCTCAAAAAGCCTTCCATCACCATGTAACCCAAACCTTCCCTTCCAATTCGAAATGCCCATAACACTGCTTCTAAGTTGAAACTAGCCCAACAATCATATTGGATCTAGATATTTTAAGACGAAACAGTGAAATGATCTTATCATAGGCTGACAAAGCAATCCAATGCCCTACACCTTTACCTACTGTTATGGATAAAATTGTCTAAGGAAAAAGGCATTAATATGTGTGTGTGTTTGTATATGTGGCAATAATAAAATATGGTGTGCATAGGGCCCAGGGTTGAGGTGGCAGGGCATGACCATGTGCCACCCTTCCACGTAAGAGGACCCATAAGGTGTGTTGTACATAATCCATGGTAGTAATATTATAAAATGTAAGGTGGCATGGCTCCTCCATGTGCCACCCCTCCACCTAGGCTACATTTAGTGAGATATGGCTCAAAGTCCATGGGAGAAGTAATATAAAATAGGTGGAGATGGATATTATATTGGGTTATTCCCTCCATATAGGATAGGCCCATGTGGGGGAGGTATAGAAGGTCCAAGAGAGCAAGTTAAATAATGGGAAAAGTAGGATGAGGTGGCAAGATTCCTTGTGCCAACCCTCCACTTGTCCTCCTAGAGGTTTGAACATATTATAAAATTGGGAAGAGACCAAGGGAGTATCATAGACTTGAGATATGGGGCTTGATTTATGTAAAAAATTGAGGCAAAGGGTTGTCGCACACAATTGAGAGTACGTAACCGCCTAGCCCACATGGGAGACCTTTCCACACACACCATGCATGTGGGAGGATGCATTAATTGGGAAAGACCCCCTCTTTTGGCTATAAAAAGAGGGGGCTATTCCTTGATGAGACACACTCATTCTTGTAAAGCCACCTAGCTAGTACTTTGATATTCCCTCTCATCCTTTCTTTCAAATAAAGTATGGTCCTCTTCCCTTGATGTCTCCATCTTTACATTCCTCCTCCTATCATGTACATGCTTCTCTTCCCCCTCTCCCTTTCCCCTTGTGTCATAGTCTCCCTCTTCATTCCCTCCCCTTCTAATTCCTTTTCCCCTCCCATGATAACGTTTCGCCCTCACGATCTCCTTTCCTCTATGGCCCTCGAGCGTCGCCATGCTTAGCCTCTAGCCTCTGGTCCTGATTTCTTTTCCAGCTAATAGAAATGGTGTGGCTACTGGGATCGAAATCTCCACGGCTAGTGGTGAATCTTCTGCTCGTACCAGTCGCATCTGCAAAACTGTACCATCTGTGCTCCTTCTAAGCTACTGCGCGCGCATTCGATTCGCGCGTCTACTGTGTTCACCTGTGCGACGATTTTCTGGGCTCCTGCGTCTTCTGGTCGCGTACAGTTTTCTCGCTTCGCGCGTCTACTATGTTCACTCGCGCGACTGTTTTCTGGGCTGCTGCGTCTCTGGTCACAGACAATTCTTCTGAGTTTCTATAAAACTGTAATAGCAGATCTCGCACCCCCCTCTCTCTTCTCTTCTTCTTCTCCTTCTCTCTCTTTCTCTTCTCCTTCTCCTCTCCTCTCCTCTCTTTTTATTAAAGAGTAGGATTTGAACCCAAGACCTCCCCCTTCACAAAAGGGAGACTTATCATTGGGCCAACAAGTTTGAAGTGATGAAAATGTAATGATTTTTGTTTATATATTGAAATCTCGGGAACTGTAACTCTCTAACCATGGGGAGTTTACTCTTGCTGTAAAAAGCAAAAGTACTTCATTTCATGTGCTCTATTCACATCTCCTGCTAGATCGCCAATTCGAAACTTCTCCAAGTCCACTTCACGGACGCACGCGCCACACGAGGAGGGTGGATATTTATGTCACTTCTCGACGCGTTTAAGGATTTGGTGCCTGGTCCTCTGTGCCTTACGGCTACCAATGCACGAGATCTCTTTCTTGATCTTCATGTCGACCTTCAACAGCTAATTGTCAAGTGCATTGTTCAAGGAGATGACGGGTGGAATGATACACCGTGGATGATTCATGGTGAAGAACTACTGATACGCTGGGAGAACTTTGATTTTACTTCTACTCATTGTGCGGTGATCGAACTACTTGCTGCTTCAAAGGTAATTAAAACGGTGTCCTTCATCGAAGGGTGGGATGCTCCCCATGCTTGGGAGGAGATTTGGTGCATCTGCTTGTTAATTCCTGTGGATAAGCTCGTCCTGAATGGGTTATTCTCAATCTGCTTGTTAATTCCTGTGGATAAGCTCGTCCTGAATGGGTTATTCTCAATCTCACTACAAAGGTTTCTAGGCCTCGGCTATGGTTGGTAATGTTTCGACCAAGGAATCCATTTGTACCTAATCAACCTTTTGTGCCTCATTTCGAGCTTCAAGTTGTAATTCTTTTTTGTCTAAAGATAAACTATCAACAAAGGATTGCAAGTTTATTTGGTGCTGAACGTTTGGCTCAAGTGTTAAATTCTCCCCACCCTCTCCTTCTACCTATCCTGGACTACCGAGAAACTTGGGATGTTCGAATTTTAGTCTTGGTGTGATGACATCTTGGATCCTTCAATTTGATGGAGCTTACAAACCTTCGACCAAGGCTGCTGGCGTGGGTGTGAAGCTCACTTCACCAGGTAGTGAGGAGTATTGTTACAACAAGTCTGTACCTGCAAGTACTTGCAATCAAGCTGAGTACTCGGCGCTCATTTTTGGGCTACAAAAGGCACAAGAACATCATGCCAAGCAACTTGAAGTGCAAGGAGATTCTCAACTAGTGTGTGAACAAGTTAGTGGAAGGTGAAAGGTGCGGAGCAAAGACTTGGTTCCACGACATCAACAAGCATTGGAACTTTGCAACCAATTTGAAGAGGTAAAAATTCAGCATATCCCTCGAGCTCAAAATCTAATTGCTGATTTCTTGGCACATGAAGCTTGTACTTCAATCACGCATGACGCGAGTGGAAGCACCACCCCAACAAAGCCGCAAGCCACGAAGGAGGGTGATCATTTGTAAGGAATGCAAAGGTTGTGGTCATCATGAAACTAAGTGTTGGGCGTATTTGATATGAGTTTACCGACTTCGGAAGATCATCAGAAAGGTCCTCAAGGACATTGCTCAAAAGAAGGATGCCAAACCGCACACCCCTTGAAGAAATAGCATGGCGACTACAAGAACTGGAAGAAGATGAAGGTGATGTGCAAGCTCTCCAACTGTTGACATTTGTCATGGCATTCTTGTTTGCCTTGATGAACAACCTCATGCAGCGCCGCGTCTCTAACCCTCGCTTATAAAGATGGATGTGATATCATGAGGGTTGGTCCTTTTAAGATTGTCTATGTGCTATTCTATGCTGAAGATTCTTCCCGTGTAGTATTTCACAATACAACAGTCACACTCTACCCTGCCTATGTGTGCTTTGTGGATGTATCTTCACTCGATTTTCAGTTCAAGCTTCCTCTTTCTATTATTTGTCCATAGATAAGCCTCGTTTTACCACTCTCTTTTCCATCTTCCAAGCATGGCTGACATTCGCGTGTTTTGTGGACGAGTGGAAGAAAATCCAAATGAGTATCTTATGGCCTTCAAGCGCTGTTGTGTTTCTCTCAACTTTCTTACTGAAGACAGATGCCTGTTGGTTCTTCCCACATTTCTAGAGGGTTTGGCTCAAGTGTGGTTGGGTTATTCCCTCCATATAGGATAGGCCCATGTGGGGGAGGTATAGAAGGCAAGTTAAATAATAGGGAAAGTAGGATGAGGTGGCAAGATTCCTTGTGTTAACCCTCCACTTGTCCTCCTAGAGGTTTGAACATATTATAAAATTGGGAAGAGACCAAGGGAGTATCATAGACTTGAGATATGGGGCTTGATTTATGTGAAAAATTGAGGCAAAGGATTGTCGCACACAATTGAGAGTGCGTAACCGCCTAGCCCACATGGGAGACTTTTCCACACACACCATGCATGTGGGAGGATGCATTAATTGAGAGAGACTCCCTCTTTTGGCTATAAAAGGAGGGGACTATTCCTTGATGAGAAGCTAGTACTTTGATATTTTCCTCTCATCCTTTCTTTCAAATAAAGTATGGTCCCCTTCCCTTGATGTCTCCATCTTTACATTCCTCCTCCTATCATGTACATGCTTCTCTTCCCCCTCTCCCTTTCCCCTTGTGTCATAGTCTCCCTCTTCATTCCCTCCCCTTCTAATTTCTTTTCCCCTCCCATGATAAAGTTTCGCCCTCACGATCTCCTTTCCTCTATGGCCCTCGAGCGTCGCCATGCTCAGCCTCTAGCCTCTGGTCCTGATTTCTTTTTCGGTTAATACTACACCTTGGTCCACATAAAAGCGGACCACCTTAGCCCATGGCATCGAGGCCCGAAATAATTTTGGCATCCATTTAGCTAAAAGCGATGTATTCCTCAACCCCACATCAGGGAGGGACAACACCCATCAGCTTAGGCAGCTTGAGCTGCTCCATGGAACATAGTGAAATCTTTTGACGTGGCCTTCTTCTGCCCCAATAAAAGCTCTAAGCAACCTATCCACCTCCTTTCAATGACTTTCTTTAAATGCCCACACCGACACAATATACGTGGTTGAGGAAACTAGCATGCCAACTTGCCAATTTTTTGGAGATCCAATCTTTAAACCATAAGAACCTTTGATGCAACAAACTAAGACCCAGGCCTAATGGGACTGCTAAGTAACCGGTTGTCTCGCCACAGAGTGCCCATCTGATTGGAAGAGAAATAGCCCAATCTGGTAGAGGGTCCATATTTAGCATGATAGCAAAGTCTTTGATAAACTACAAACTGAGCCCGGGATGACACAAAAATTTTGAATAATTTGAAATAAGGCATCCACAGTTTCTTTAGATTCCTAAGAAAACACAACAAGGTCATCTACGAACATTTGCAAGGAGAATTGAGACCCTAAAGGAAGAACGATTCCCTTATAAGCATCCTACAATAATCCCTCCTTAATCAAACTAATCAATGGCATAGTACCCAGAGCAAACAATAGGGGAGCCAGCGGGCATCCTTGCATCACTACCCTGTGAAGACTAAAATTCCCCACTACAACCCCATTGAGACACAATATAGCAGAGGCCTATCCAAACAAGGCACGGACCATCTTGACAAAACTTGAGCCAAACTCGAAATGATCCAACAGCATGGCAATATACTCCCATGAGATATGGTCATGTAGGCTTTATCAAAATCGAATTCGAACAAGATACTTTTCTGCCCTGATGTACATGCAAAATCCAAAGTAGTGGATACATTCATAATATTCTCCAGTATGTCCCTACCTTTAACTCCCTGTCTACCAGCTGCATGCAAATCCCTTGGATCCTCAAGGCAACTGACTTAACAATAAATTTATAAGATGTATTCAGCATGGTGATTGGTCGCCAATCACCCACGTTTAATCTTGCGTGCCTTTTGGAAAATCAAATTTAATTAACATCTGCCTTTTTAATATTGCCTACCTTTTGGAAAAGCTTTAAAAGGCCAGCATTAACATCTGCAGATAAAGAACCCACTTCCATAGCCCTGCTCGCCATTAAAATCAAATTTAATCTTGCCTACCTTTTGGAAAAGCTTTAACAAGACCAGCATTAACATCTGCAGATTTCCATGTGAAAATCTTCACCAGTGAGAAGTGTGAAGTGGATTTCTCATTGTGCAATGGCCCTGACCGCATCATGCAAAAATAAAATCGGTGTTCTTTTCCAGCGTGCACATTCCTAGCTGCATCTTTGATTCTCTTATGCATTACATGTGCCACCATATCTCTGCTTCTCTTAGACTTAGAAACCTTGTTCTGATTTTGATCCTCCGATAATTTCTTCCCTCCGGTAGCTTTGGGCATCTCAATATCTAGTTCCTTCTTAGCAACACAACCTTCCAATGGCAAGTCAGCCCAAGGTAGCCCGTCCACGACTTTATCGGTTTTGGAATTAGACACCAGACCCTTTTCAACATTCTCGCTTGGTCTCTCAGGGAGTGGACAGACGGACTGATCCTCCAACTCTTTCTGAGAATCCAAACCATAAACCACAACAAAACTTGCATCTTCCAGAGGAGTATCTTGACAACCTTTATCCGCCTTGCTAAGATTTTTGGCACCGTCCACAACATGCGCCACAGGATTCTCAAAAGAAGGCTGTCCGTCGTAAATATCAAGCACTTTGCCTCTCCTTGCGACAAATTTTTAGGGATTAATAAATTTAGAACGTTCGGGCTGTGACCAGAGGCATCAGAACCCACACCGGGCTGCACCACTCTCACCTTCTGCTTCTAGGCTTCCGTAGATAGGTTAGACGCAGGCATCTCCTCTGGCATCTTCGAGGCCTTCGCCTGGCCCTTGCTGGTAAGAAGCTTCTGAGAAGACTCCGACTGACGTCCCTGTTGAGCAATCTGCAAATCATCCTTTGCGACAGCATCACGTACATGTCCATTGATGGGGCCTCTAGCAAGCCTAGTGTTTTTTTGTCAGGAAGGGCGATCCCTTGCATAGTGTCATGTCTTCCTGCAAACGTAGCACGCATCAGAGAATGCCCCGAAACGAACCCTCTGATGAAGAAAACCTCCATCCGAAAACGCGATCCTCATGAGATCAGGAACCTCCAATCTACGGTATCACATGATCCATGCTTTCCCGAGGCCGAAGTCTTTTCTAGGGGGGAGGAACCACCAACACCCTGCCCAACAAAGAGGCAATCCTACAAAGCTAGCCGAATACTAAGAAGAATGTAAATCATACTCCGAGATGAGAAAGGCTCTATCGGCGATGGGATCCTCCGAGTTAAAAACAAGTAAGCGTCCCCTCTGGCTAGCCGCTCAAATTCGAGTTTAACCATCTCCAAGGGAACTTCACACATAACTGAATGTTCCTTACTGCTGTCGAAGAGGTCTTTCATTTCTGCCTCTCTCGCACGCTATCCCAACTCCTGACGAAGAATTCGCTTGAGCTCTTGCCCAGATAACGGAGAGAAATCAGTGCTAGAGAAACTTGCCACTGTTTTCGGTTACTGATACTCTTCAACTAGTTGATTAATGAATCACTTCTACCACTGCAGCTATAGTTTCTGGAGCAATCTTAATAGGAACAAGCTCTTGCAAACCAAGGTAATTCCTTACCTTCAAAAAAGAGCATGAAAGAGAAAGATCACATCCCTAAAAAATATTGAAAAAGCATAAAGGAAACGTTTCCTCATCATACCACCTTATTCTCTGTGTACACATAGCATGACCTTCTACTACGATGCACCCATGCAGATCACAAAATCTTATCCACTGATAAGAATTATAGGCAAATTGTAGCCATCGACCTTGTCCATCTCACCACTGATGAGAATTATAAGCGAATTGCAGCGAGCAACCTTGTCCATCCACTCAGCGACGGTAACCATGAGCTTTGCATTGGAGTCCTTAGTTTGTTTGGTGATCTCTTGCATGTTGATGGGATTTGAGGTGGTGGCAATGGCAAAGGGCGGCTAGGAACTACAATACTAAATTGGGGGAGACAATGTTGTGCTAGGGAAAAACAAAGTTGCAGAGCATGGCGTTGTCTTGGTCGTGGAGTATTATGTTGCCAAATTTCAGGTATGTGTGTGCATAATGGGAGGGCAAGCAACATCAGGCAGCAACTCCAATGCATCGGCAACCTAAAAAGCAGTTGCCATGAGCTTCTTCCATGTCTATAGTGGAGACTGATGTGCGCTATGTATTTGAACACTAGGATGCCCTCGCTACACACATTAGAAGAGTATATAAGACCAAGAAGCTTTCACGGATATCGAGATTTTAATGGTAAAAAGTAGCCAATTCAATCACCGTGATTTCAATCTTAGTTGACATGAGAGCCCAACAAGTAAAGATACTGACTATAAGGTGAATGATAGACCAAACATTGCCTAAATGCTACCAAAGAGCATGTCAAACATATGTTGATATCTCAAGACAATAAGATCCTACCACAACTTTAAATGAACAAGAACCTATCTATCTAAAAGATCACAAAATAAAAGAGAGGTTGACTTAGCCCCTACATGAATGATGCATGAAGAGGAGCCACACCCGCTAAAAAGATAGATTACACCTAATACCACCGCACATGATAGGCTCCAAGCCTGACCAAAATTGTTGCTACTCCAAGCAAAGAACAACGGTCACTCTGAAAAGCCTTGGGACTACCATGGAGCGCCGAAGGAAATCCACTACCCATGACCAATACATTCTACATGGATGAGAAATTACAATCCTAAGCTTTTAAAGTCATCCGCTATCAATGTTGTCCGCTTCTTTCAAGAACATCAACCCAAAAAGATTCTAACTCCCTTGAGAATGTTAAGCCAACACCAAGTGAAGAGAGACAATGGCACACAACTCTCACCCTTGCATGAAGATACAAGGCCAAAAATGGCACCTAAGAAGAACGTGCAAGATCAATGATCAAAAGCGCCAGTCCTTGGTCTTCAACAGACGTTGCCAAACGAAACATGGAAGAAAGAGAATTTTTCATGAGGGGTAAGCTATTACGGCATAAGAAAATAGCATGTTAAGGAGACAAGGGAGCCTTCGTGGCATGCGTTTGGCTCCTAAAGGATACCTGATACCATATAGAAAAGAGATATCAAGTTGTACACATAGAGAGAGATAAGACTAATAGATTGTATTGATGGGGTGAATGAATGTTATACATTATTCCATTATGATTCGGCGTGTCTTTTAGGAACGCCTCTTTATAGTTCATTTTTATTTTATGTTTTAATTAGTTATGATTGCATTATTTGTTATGTCAATACTACTGACTACAAGGTGAATGATAGACCAAACATTGCCTAAATGCTACCAAAGAGCACGTCAAACATAGGTCGACATCTCGAGACAATAAGAGCCTACCACAACTAAATGAACAAGAACCTGTCTACCTAAGAGCTCACAAAATAAAAGAGACACGGAATTAGCCACTACATGAATGATGCATGAAGAGGAGCTAGACATGCTAAAAAGATTGATTACGCCTAATACCACTACGTATGATAGGCTCCAAACTTGACCAAAATTGTTGCTACTCCAAGCAAAGAAAAATGGTCACTACAAAAAACCTTGGGACTACCACGGAGCAGCAAAGGAAATTCACTACCCATGACCAATACATTCTATATGGATGAGAAATTACAAACCCAAGCTTTTAAAGTCATCCGCTATCAACGTTGCCCACTTCGTTTGAGAACATCAACCCAAAAAAGTTTTGAGATTTGATTGGCCACAAAAGACCTTACACTACCGGTTTGTTGACCACAGAGAAGTTACTTCATAGCAATTCAATGAACGATTTACATTCAATACACTTTTGATACGCTCTTTGGGTTTTGTAATGAGAAGTTATAAAAGGAACTTGTTTTGCTGCACAAACAATGAAATCCCTTCCCATTTCATTGAAAATTAAAATTTTCAACAAAATTTCTATGTACACAAATTTGTTCAAGCTTATCGTGAAATGTTGCAAAATTACATTCATATTATGTCTTTTATCAGACAAAATTGTTCATAATATTGGCAATCTTAGGCAATTGCTAGCAAGAATGAGAGAGAGACATAGATAGGGATCATGAGACGAGGCGGTTATGGTCTGCTTCTATAATTGTGGTGCTATAGACGGGTTTCTTATTGCACGGATGAATAACCCCTCAACATTGCAAAAGGAGGCATTCGCACTTCAACTCAAGGAGAGGCTGCAAAGTGAAGGGTGTCACACGTTTGGAGAGAGTCACATCAATTTTCTTAAGGACATAAGAGTACGTCTCCGAGTGTCCACACTAGTTTATACAGATCAGGGAAATGTTCATAGAAAAGACCAACCTCTTTACTACATGGCTTCCCATGGGCTTCCCACTAATGTAGTGTTATCGATGACTCTTTTTTTCCATTTTTCTATTGTAAAGAATCAAAGTCTCTGGGTGATGCTAAAAACGTTTTCCTTTATGCTCCTCTTCTGTGCTCATGGTTGAGGTATTGATTATAATGACAAAGCATTAGCTCAAAACAAATAGCATCCATATATAATTTCAACCCTAGAAGAAACAAGTACCAATTATTTATAAAATTTTTACTCCAGTAGAGTCAACAATTATTTATCCTAGACCAACCACATGCCTAAGAGACCATCAGTGAGATAAGGGGTATTAGACCAATGACACACAAGGATCTAGGTGAGTATCCCATTCCCATCACTAAGAAGCAAAGGATAATAGATGCCAAGGCCTTGGTCCAAGATTATAAGGCCAACCATCTGAAAGCTTGAAAATATCATGTGTGTGTATGTACATGCATATACACACACACACATATATATATATATCTGTATGTATGTACATATGTATATGTATGTACGTACATATATATATATATATATATATATATGTATGTATGTATGTATGTATGTATGTATGTATGTATGTACATACATACATATATATTCAAAGATTCTCTCTTTTGCACAAAGTATCTAGTGTAATATCGATCGGTCAGCTACCGACGGATCTGCCCAACAAGGGGACTACATCCTTGTGAAGCATTTGGTGTCCCATCAGGGAACATTTTCTTGGATGTCGCCAATCAAGAAACTATTATTGGGGCCATTTTGGGGCCGCAACGCGACCCGTTATTGGGTGAGATTTTGAATTTTGTATGGACCCGTGCTCTCGCCGAAAGTTTTTTCGGCATCATGATTGTTGCATTGGCATAATATTGAGACACAATATTATCATTGTCAGTAGCACAAAGCTTGACACATGGCACTACATGCATTTACTCACTCACGAGCACAGAGACTGTTTCTCTGCTCTCCTTCGCATAGTGTAGTCTCTGGCCTAACTACATCACATAGCTTTTGCCTTGCCACTTGTCATTGTGCAACTTCACCATCTATCATTGCGCAAAACAATATTTTGTTGCGATGACCACCATGATGGTTTGAGCAATGATGTTGGCATGGATTGACGACCACATTGGCCTAACTACATCACACAACTTTTGCCTTGCCACCTGTCATTGCATAGTTCACCATCTATCGCTACACAACACAATCTTTTGCACTGACCACCATTCTAGTTCAAGCAATGGTGTTGGCATGGCATGAAGACCACCGTGGCATGTCAATCCCTAAATATGACTCCTCAAGGTCCATATCCGTAACCACCGTGCTGGTTGTTGGAGCCATTTCAAACTTCAGTTCTCAACCAAGTAAAATATAGTCTTATTTTGGAGCTATTTTAGTCCTATTAGTCCTTGTGCAACAATTTCTCAATCACTGCATTGGTTCTTAGAGCTATTTTAGTTCCAAGATAAGGAAAATGTAGACATTTGCAATTTATGATAGTTTCCTTGCAACCATCGTGCTGGTTCTTGGGGTTATTATAGTTTTAAACCTAGGAAAATATACTCCTATTTTGAAGCTATTCTAGTCTTACTAGTCCTTGTGCAACAATTTCTTCTAGTTCTTGGAGATATTTTAGTGCTATTTTAATCCCAAGATAAGGAAAATATAGTCCTATTTTAGAGCTATTTTAGTCCTTCTACAACAATTGCTTGTGCGAAAATCGTACTGGTTGCACTGGTTGCAATAAATCCTAAATGAGGGAAAATTTGTGAACCATTTTCACTAGAGTAACAACACTGTCAACAATTTCTTGTGCAATGATCCCTATGGTTGGTGTAAAATTTAAACAAGGGCAAAAATATGCCATTTGTGTTTCTTTAGAGCCAGTTTCACTATCAAAGTAACAACAACAATATTTTTGCAATAATGGTACTACATTGAAATTGAAACAAAAGAAATTGCATCCGATAGTTTTTGTGATAATAGTATTACATCAAAATTGAAAGAAAAGAAATTACATCTAAAGCAAATATTTAAGAAAAGATATTACATCCAAAGATGGTAGCACTTTGTCTTTGTGACACTTCTATATACACTTTTAGCACTTGTCAACACCACCACTGTGGCGGGACCTAGTGTCACTTTTTGCCCTTGTTAGCACTTTCTTACACTTTTGACCTAGTGCCTTGTATATGTAGGGGACAATACGAGTACCTCGTAGTTAGCACTTTCTTACGCTTTTTCCTTGGAACTCCTTGTATGTAGGATAACCTTCTTCATAGTAACTTCTTTCAAGGCACTGGGAGAGAGAACTCAACCTAGTGGTGAGCTCCCTATAATCGAGCAAAACCTTTGACAATGGGTAGGAGAACTCAATCTAGGAGTGAGCTCCAGCACACTGATGCTCTTAGTGTGTTGGAGCTCACCACCAAGTTGAGTTCTCCTCCCCTAGTGCTGAAGTTTGTGCTCAATTATGAGTGGCTCTCCACCAAGTTGAGTTCTCTTCTAGTGTGCCTGACAGAACAATGAGGATATGCTACCAGGTTGAGTTCTCCTCTCCCCTTCCCATGGATAGGCTGGGTCTCCACCTCTTCATGACAGTCTCCAAACATAGCACCAATACTAACTTGTTTGCCATCGAACTTACTAACCAGAAGAAGGGCACAATGTTGAAAAAACCTTGGCTACCTTAAGAGGTCGTGAACCTTAAACATGAACCTTAAACAAGAGCCTGGAAGGGTCTCCAACATGATGACATTCATAGCTGAGAACGGGATCAAATGCAAGAGTTTGAGACCTAAAATCCATTCTACAATCCCCACCTTAAGACTCATTTCCCTAGGTTCCCCATCTTGCAACTCCCTTGGTCATGATTATGGCTGGTGGAGTGTTGCAAGATGGAGAGCGAAGGCAAAATATGTATCCTGGGACTTGGGAAACATTATGAAGGGGCATCGAGGTTGCAACAGAAGATTCATCATAGGGGTGGAAGGGAGCTTAGAGAGAGTGGAAGGGGGTAGGAGAGTGATTTTCTGGTGAATTGTTTTTCTTGCCCTTCTTTCATAGTTGCACAAGTTGCATTTGGAACTTAATAGCTCTTACTAGATGAGAGTACACATATGTTTGTGGACTCTTATGTACTAGTTCATAAATGAGGCCTCTCTTGGATGTTTTTTTGTACCAAAAAGTTTCGACTACTACATACCACTTCTCATAGGTTGTTCCCCATCCTTGAATGCTTCCTCAACCTTGTGCTTAGGTTTTGTGCACTGCAACAGAAAGTATGGGTCATCTTCGTCTTTCTCCCCACAGGCAGCCAACAACTGCAACCTCTTCTAGACAATCACTCACTGAGGTTATTGAAACTCTCCCCAAACTGTGGCGAGTCATTTGTCTCTCCATTATTTCACTCCATCTCAACATAAGGGAAAACTTGAACTTGCTCCCATATCTTCACAGTTGCAATGTTATCACAATTGTCATGATCCCCTATTATGCGCGCACTGCAAAAATAGAAACTTTTCTTATTATAATCAATTGGTTGTTTGCAAAGCCCTATATGCTATGCAGACCATGGACTCCCTTAATTTCCCTGCAATTGTGCTGGCTTCTCCTTTGCATTTAATCCACTTTCACTTCATGGAACATTCTATGTACTACACTTTTCTTAAGGCTTTGTTTACTGTATGTTGAATGTGTGCCTATGGAGAGGGTTGCTGCAATCCATGTTACAACATCATGGGCATCATTGAGTTTTTGTTGAGGGCATGGTGATTGGCGTTTAAATAGAGCTTGCTTAATAACAACAATGTATCCATCATGTTCACCCTTGCCACGGCTAGACCCAAAGAAATTACACATCATGTCTAGACCGGTTAGGGATTTGAACCTTGAGACAAAGTAGAATCCATGGGCTCACCATCTGACCACACCCAATGTTGCTATATATTTTTTTGCATGTGGATTTTCCTTTTTCAGCCATTCGCAATACAGTAGAAAAGCATGTTGCACAAATAAGGTGTCATGTTCCCTATAACCTAAAATGTAGAAATGGTATGTACATTGCACTGACCTGGACTCCTATGAGTCAGCAAGTAGATTGGCATAAGGGGTAGAAGAATCAAACAAATGACTGTACATGATATGAAAAAGAATTGTTGTTTGCTTGTTGTACCAGTGAGCACTTTGTATCTCATCTCGTTCTTGCAATGAAAAATTTTCATCAAAATCTATGACAGAGACAATAGGGTCATGGGGAAAGTTGGCAAGGCATGTCTTGAACTACTTATCCTGCCAGCTGGCCATGAAATTGTGAAGCACATATTTTGGGATGGATTGAACCACATGACCGATGGGCTCCCTTGGTGACTGAGTGCTCTTACATGATAGTAACCATCTCTTTTTATCGGATCCTTCAACATTGACATTTTCAAATCTCCTCCTTTTTAGAGAAACATGGTTGTTTTCCCTCATTTCATTTGGACAGACATGAAATGTCTTCTTCTTCAGCTTTAGATTGCAATGCTTGCATGTGCCATGAGTGCATTCAATGCGGTGCCACTCACTGTCTCCCTTTGGACAAACGACTGGCTCCAACAAAAACCTTAGGCTAAAAACCCTGCTCTCTCTTGCAACACATGATGAGGATCTAGGTGGCCTATAGACTGCGCATTCATTGGGGAGGCATGGGCATCGATACTCATGGAGCAATGCTCCAACACAACCAGATCTCAAATCATCCATAGCTTGCTGGGCCAAGTCAAAGTCTATGTGTGTTTTGCAACAACAAACATTCCTTTCTTTGAGTTTCCTGACATACGAGGGCTTACAAGGCTCAAAGCTCCTCTGCCCAATCGAAATGTCTAGATTTTGATCCATAAACTTGAGATACAACTCCGTCTGCTGATCCAACATGTGGGAACAATAGAAGAGTGGGCCCTCTTTTAAATGGAACAATAGAACTTTTTGCACTACTAAAACGACAAAACACAGTCTAATTAAAGTACATAATGAAGCAAAACAAATTTCAACCACCACGTTGGTTTACGACAATCACATAACTAGTGATTGAGTTGAAGCAGCCATGATTGCATGATGTTCCAACCACCATGCTGGTTTAGTAAACAAACAATATATTGCTATTCTACTGCAAAATATATTCTTGTTAATTTTTGCTCAACCATGCCACCAAGATGGACAACAACTAATGTCTCTTCAACCACACTGGTTCAAGACATTCGCATAACTAGCGATTGAGATGAACTAGCCTACGATTGCATGATATTCCAACCACCAAGCTGGTTTAGGACAATCACATTTAGTCCAAGCCTGGTTTAAGAAATGAAACAAGTAAACTATCCCAAAGCTCAATCAACAAAAACCACCAGGTTGGTTTAGGCACCACTTACCTGCATTGTATCTAGCATGCGTATGATGTGCTCCTTAAACACCTTGCATCTCGTTCGCTTTTTATAGATGTCCTTTCTATTTGGAGAAACTCTCATATTTTCATGCTAGAATGTTGTCACTATAGCAATGAATTCTGCACTTAGGCTGTCTCTCCTTTTCTTGCATTCTGTTAAAGACCACGGACTTCTTAGATCAGGATGATCGTGCATTTCTTTTTCTCTATGTTCAACCGTTGAAGTCACGTTGGTCCTTTTGATTGACAACATCTTTGACATTGTGCGCCCAAGCCATTTCTCCTTTGTTTCAGGGGACACCAATGTAGCTTATGTCACCCTCTTTGCAACTAGTTGATCTAAGCTGTGCACCCCTTTCACTTTCTGTAAGACATTTCTCAGGCTAGAGAGTCGATATCGCCTCTTGGGCGTGAATCTCCGGAGGTGTTGGTAGGGTTATTACTCCACGAACTTTAGGGTGTAGGCTAAAGCTTGTGAAGACTCAAGATTGGTAATCACCTAAATGGCCTGATGCTACCTCGAATGCTCCCACAAATAGTCACACCACACCTCGTGTTCTTCGCTCCGATGGCAATGATCAAATGCGTGCATCTAAAAGGAGTATTTTTTCTTCACATTGTTTCTCCCTTTGAAGATGTTGCAAAAGTGTCTTCGATTGCTCTTTTGATACCACGTCAGCACTTTCCTTTACTCACAATCTATTCCTTGTGCCTTGACTAGGCTTTTCAGCTTTCCTGTCTCATAGCCTTTGTCTGCTTCTCTTGCAAGCCATGGCGAGCTGCATGTTGCCATTGATGCCATGTGGCCGCAATTAGTCCATAATAGACCCAAAAAAGCTAGTTGGTGAGGTAAGAAAAGAATAGAAGACAACTTACCTAAAAGAAGACAATGGCAAACCAATGTTTGTGCAAGGTCACATTGAGGTGCGTACGGGTTGTAGGGTTTTTGTAGGGTGAAGTTGGCATGTTGCAAGTACTTATATTTACAAGATTTGATGAACGGGAGGTGTGAAAATTTGAAATTTGCAGGAGTAGTAAAATCTTTAGCCGCCAGTTTTCCCCCCTCCTCTGGCAATACATGTCAATAGAAATGGATGTCCCAAACAAGTGCAATGTGGCCTAAAATGCTTCAAAACATAAATAGGCCAAAGGCCACACTATTGGTTTTGATGCTGCATATTATGAAATGAGTATGAAATGCAATGAACTTTGGCATGCTTATGAGCCATATAGCAAGCAAGTGCATGGAAAAAGAAACAATTCAAATTTATAAATAGATTTATTAAAACATCTTTTCACATGCACAAATTGCACTTTTACAACTCCTTCCATTTTAGGGTGAATCTAGATACCAATACCAACAACTATAAATGTTTTAAGACCACCACACAGTATTCCCACTAGTTTGGATTCCAAATTTTCAATCCATTTTGGTTTTCAACAAATCAAAAAAAAGTTATGGAGCATGCCCTTAAATGGGTATGCATCACTTTAGCACAACATTGGAGGCCCATTAATCAATACACAATGTTCTCATTTATGTTTGTCCTTGGGTTTAGGAGAAGCTCACTTAATGTACTTTGATTGATTACTTGGTTGCATGTATGTACAAAACAAAATTTTGTTGTTTTTGAATAAATTTTTGTATCTTATAGTCTTCAGGATGCATGCTTCACATGCAACATAGCACTTGTAATGCTTTAACGATCTCGTTCCAAATCCTTATTCCATAATTTTTTGCTCTCATGTTCAAGTTTGAATGTGCACTACAACTTGAGACAAGGTTTTCCAAATTTTGTTGAGCAATGCATAAGTTATGGGTCATGCAAGATACCAATATACAAAAAAATTCCCTGAACCTCACAAAAATGGCTATACCTAAGCAAACAATGACCTTGTCACCTTCCAAAGTATATGTTCTTGTTTCTTACCAAAAAAGTATGTTCTTTTTTCTTCATTATGGGCCAAAACACTTTTCCAATGATCTTTACTTCATTTTTAAGAGGGCATTCCACGATGTCGAGATGATGGTTCCGATATTCACGATTAACTAAGGATTGTACTTTGCAATGTTTGTACCCTAGTCTTAGGACTTTCTTATAACATCACATATTTGAGGAGAAATGAGGGCACGACCATGAGTGGTCCAAAAACTAGCCCAAATGGGTTTGTCAAAAGATGGTAATTGATTTGCCTAACACATTGAAGTATCATCGCTCCTTGGGAGGAGGGGCTACTCATCCAAATCTGATTCCCTCATTAATGGACACCTCTTGAGCCAATAAGATGATGCAAAGAACGCCTTCTACAACTTGTAGGGTTTTAATGTACTCCTATCAATGAATGCTCAGCCAATGGGAGCTACTTGCTACCTCATCTCGTACATTTGCACGTGATTGTAGTCCCCTCACCTAAAACAATGAACTATGGGCCATGCGTGAATGTGTACTAAGTGTGAAAATTGCTTCCTTTCTACTTACAAAGATATTCTAGCATCATGTTTCATTGCATTGCTTGCCTACCAATCTTAGGTTTTTCCAAAGAAGCCCTCTATAGGATTTACAAATGTTCAAAAAGACCAAACAAAGAATAACACGTGGCTTCTATTGTTCTTCCCGCCTCGCTACCACTCGCCATCCCTTGATCCTGTCTCCCTTTTCTTTGTTGCTTGCGTGGCTGTCTCCAATGGTCTCTTCCAAGCTCATGATATTGACATTGCCCCTCCTCCTCACTCCTACCTCGCTCTGCACTTCATGACTCTTGCCTTTCTCGTCCCCCTCACAACCTTTTGCCTCTCTATTGATCGTAGTCTAAATGCTTCCAATAGCTCAAATATCGACTCATAGATCTTCACTTTTGAACTTCTTCGTCATTGTCTTCTGTCCATGTGTACTTCAACTGTTTATGGCCCATTATCATAGAAGGGTAAAACACAAAGTTGGGACTTTTGCAATGAGCTTGAAAAAATCTGTCACTAATGGGAGTTTCTTTTGCAGATCAACTACTAAACGCCTGCTATCATGATGTTGAAAAGGATAATCGTATATTTATTAACACTACTAGCAGTTCAAAATTTTTGTTCCTATAATGATTGCTAATGGCTCGTTCTACCAATCCAAAATAAGTTGGACAAAAATATGGGTTTGCGACAAGATGTTGTAGTATTGGATGAAAAAGTCTAAGTTTAGCATTGTAGGTGATTTCTTTTCACATCAACTTTCTTCATCAACACATTGCATTTAATCTCGTGATCTTGTAGTGTGAAGCATAGGTAAGATGCTTGCATATGAAAGAAAGCACCCACCTCCCCACTTGGAAAATTTGTGTACTTGTAGTTAACAAGCTACAGTAGCAAGAGGGCTTTTGTGTTTAATATGTGATTCCAAAAAGGATCCCAATGATGGAGTGGTGGTGTGCAATCTTTTGCATGAGTTTGTTGCCCTTCACATTGGTTGCCTTGAGGTGTTTAGAGGCACATCAAGAGATGCAGCTATTCCTATTTAGCTGCAAGTTTTCTTTCCTAAAAGAAGAGTTTTGGGGTCTTTTGAATAAGGACAATCATGTATTATTAAGTTTCTTTTTGTTTCCAATCCACATTACCATTGTAGGAATCTATTAAGGTAGATTACTTGGAGAAGCATCTGCGGACATTATTCAATAATATATCTACATTTTCTACATCATTTGGAGTAAATGATACTTTTGAATCTACAACCTTTCCCTTTGTCTATAGATTTAGAAATTGCCTTGTAAAGGTTTAACTAGATTGTGATATATGACTACAACCTAGTTAAGTAGCATGATGAAGTTGATTGTGGAAGAGCATTTGCATGAAGGAAATGAGGTCTTTGATAAGGACAATAATGTTAGAAATGAAGCAACAGAGGATACCCGATAGTGGAAGACTGATAGAGCATCCCAAGAATTTGCAGAGAAGTCTTTAACTATCGAATCCAATACTCTTTTACTTGTGTTACTCAATAAAAATGTGTGTATGTTCAAGCCAGTAAATAGACAATGCTCCATAGGAGATATAGAACCAACCAAAATTTATTTTCGTCCAAGTGGACACAATACCAAAAAACTTGAGAGTCCAACCAAATTGTGGTCCTTTGTCCTTACCCCAAAAGGTATTGTCCAATTATCTTTCTAGCATTTCTAGATCCTTGAGCCTATGTACTCCTTGTTGAGATTCTGTAGACTTAGCCTCCATGCCTAAACCTCGCACCTTATTTCCCTAAAGTCAACCTAGGTGTACAGCTCTTCCTAGCTCTACTTTCAAGTCTTCTTCCCCTCTTTGTCTGCTTGATTATAGCCCCAAAGAGTGCTGATATGATGCTTTAGTTTGCTGCTTGAAGGCTGCTCTAGTGGATGTAGTATGAGGACCCACTGGTTTCCTTTTATATTGGCTGGAAGCCCCTCATCCAACCGACCCATTAGGGGGCAAATAGGCTAACCCAACAGTCCCCTACTCCCCGCATTTGTGTTTTGTAAATGTGTCCCTAGTGGTGCACATTTGTTGAGGGATGGATAGACCTGCCTCCATGTGGTAGGTTGCCATTGGCCTTAGGTAGTCCTACCCTTACAAGACCTAATCTAGGGCCCACATCTAGCCCAGATCCATCTCCAAGTAGGTGCCTCGTTGATGCCCCAGCTTCCACCTCCTTTTAGGGCCTTTTCAAGCTTTTGGATCCTCTCCAATAGCTCCATACATGCTGACATATGCCTTTGTATAGTTGCTGACTTCACGTGCCACCTCATTGCTTTGTTCCAAGATGTATTCCTTGTGCAATTTGGCTCTTTCCAATCATAGAAAACCATATGGCACCTCACTATCCTTGCTGGAGACCATAGAATCTTTGAATTGCTAGGTACTTCCTTGGATCTGTTGCCCACGTGGCAGCCCATGTGGTAGCTCCATTTCATTGTGTTTTGATGTGAGCATGCTACCCACATGGTAGCCAAGATGCTACCCATGTGGTAGCCATATCACTTCATAGTACACCTCCTCCCATGCTCTCCTCATATGGGGCTTACAAATCCATACCTCTTTCTTTTTTTTGGGCAATGGCCACACCATTTCATCGACACATCTTGGTCCAAGGCCAACCCACCAATGAAGATACTCCAATAGCTCCCATGTTGTAGCCTTGTAGAACAATTTGGTATCGACGCTGCTTCCTGGATTTTCATTCGATGGATCCTACTCAGCCAAGTCTGGTCCCATCCAAGCAAACTACCCTATTATACAGATCCATCTTTAGTAGTACCAGACGGCTTCACTTCCTTCAGTCACATACTTGCCTTCAAACTCAAGCACTCTAGGTACTAGCATTCTCCACTTGTCCCTGTCATGATGGGTGAACATCCTGAAGTCCTCTAGGTACCATGCTCTCAGGTCTATTTCAACCCATCCTCCATCTGGCAATGTTTGAACCAAATAACATTATTCGAGAAATCAAATCCCAAGCATGCCTCAACCAAATAACATACTCCATCTAGAAGGTCTACAACCAAATAACATACTCAAGAAATCAAATCCCAAGCATAGCTCTAGATTTTACTTGGACCATTAGCATCCATGTGTACTCGAGGGGTTCACCTCATAAAATTTTAGTGTACCACATGCATTCAAAAGGAGGGGTATTTTAATTTAAGTTTTTGGAAAATATTAACAGATTCAAAATAAAATGAGGGGTTTTTAAATTCAACTTTAGAAAAAAATCACTTAGTTCATAAGTAAAGAGGGATGTTTTTAGTGGGGGTAAACTTTTAGTTGAGTAGTTTTTTGAATACCCCTTGAATGCACATGATACATAGGGTTTCTAAGTAGTGCACCCCCCGAGCATGTGTAGCCCTATGATGTCTCCGTCTTAGTCACAACATTTGAAATTGGATGATCCCCATGGGTAGTAGACCAAAAAGGCTAATCATTTGGGTGTGCTGGATTGAGTTGAGATGGCCCCTGGGATGGAAGACCTTTGAGAGATGGCTGTGGAAATGGCGATAATAACCTCATGGGTGGAAGACCTTGAAGGACTGCATGCAGATATTGTGGAAACTGAATTGTCTCTTGAGTTGGTAGACCCAAGAGACACCAATGTCTGAATTGTTGTTGTAGAATAGGGGACTGAATTGTGCTTGGACATGGAAGACTCTTGAGTAGATAAAAGACTATTTGTAGATGAAGATCTATCTATGGGTACTGTAGGAGGATAGTCCCCTATACTGTGCTCAAGGGTGGAAGACGCTTGAGCAAATGATAGACTCATATTAGGAACTTGTGATGGAGAGAGGAACTATGAGTAGGCTATGAGAAACGATTGATGATGTGAAAGCATTGGCTCTTGGTCTTGCTAGACCTCTAATGCTGCCAAGTTGGCATGTGATATCTCACCCAATGCATGGCCTCCTCAAGGTAATCCTGTTCCAATAGAAGATGGAAACGGTCCAATGCCATTGCATCATCCTATCTCTTCTTTTCTTGCTCGTGCAAGAGTTGGAGCTGCTCACAAGGGAGCCAATCTTGCTTAAGAAGGATATCTTGCTCCCTGAATGCTTGCATAAGAGCTGGTATGCTAGATGGGTCCATGATGGGAATACTAGTATACCCATCAACTACAGTGATGATGACTTCTAGAGGAAAAAAATTTCCCCGTTAACCTTTTTGCAACACACAAGGGTGAAGGTGGGAGTAGCCCCAATGCACGATGAAGGAAGGGAGGGAGAGGCTAATGGAGTATGGTACTACAACTAGTTTGGGGTATGAACCAAATACAAAATGGGATAATATCCCCACCATGCTCCCTCCTCTATTTTTTGAGTCTCAACTATGCTTCCAGGACTCCCTCTAACCTAATTCAAATCAGAAGGAACCACCATGCTACTCCGATACCAATGTAACATGTGGGAAGCTACTATGTAGAAATATATGAACATAAAAGGAGAACTCAAGCATGAGATACATTAGATATCATCCTAACTATAGTACAAGCCAATAAGGCTTCAAAGTACAAATTGAAAGATAATACATTTTGCCCATGATACTGTAATGTGCCCAAGCTGAAAGATAATGCATTTTGCCCATCATACTATAATGTGCTGAAGCTAAAAGACAATGCATTTTGCCCATCATACTGTAATGTGTCGACTGATACAATTATATGTGTGTCCATTTAACAAATTCTTTGAATGGATAATCAAAAATAGCCTCAAAGGCTTTATAAGTCTCAATATATATACATAAATTGAAAAATAATAGCCAATAAACACTTATTTTATTAATTTTGGACTTGTCAATATACAAATTCATTTTTACATATACTTTTGGACTAGTTTTTGGATAAAATTTAAGAAAAAACCCACTCTTCAAAGCACATATGAAAACATTGAAACAAGTAATTTTTTAGAGTTTTTTAAAGGAGATGAAATCAAAATTATAAAATTTAATGTGACACAGATAAGTTACATCAAAAGATAAGATTCAGCAGTTTGTAAACTCTCGTAATATTTACAATGGTGTTAACAAACACCTTCAAAAGTTACAATATTAAGCAGACTGTCACAATATTTAGAATGGTGTTAACAAACACCAAAAGTTACAATAAGTCTCTCACTTGAAGGCATTAATATTTGCCATTGATATCCTAGATTCAACCCATCCAAGGGCTGAGACCATCTCATCATGATTGATGTTGTTAAAACTACATAAATTTCTCCTATATAGCACTTTCTTGATCCCGTATGGCTTGCACTTCTTGAAGTGGAAATCTCCCACAACAAGCCACTCGTGAAGTAACCTCACTTAGATAGTTTGTTAGCTCTCTCTTATATGAAAGTAATCTATCTATTTCGCTAGTAGACCTACTTATTTTTTCTCTCTTCACCTTCTCTAGGCACTTCTGAAGAGAAAACTCCTCCTTTTTGTCCTGGGTTGATGGAGCCCATTGTCTCTTTCTCTGCTCTTTGTTCACCTCGTTCTCGGTGATCCAATCTTTATTGGTGCTAATGGCTTCCTCCATGGAATTGATGCATAGAGGCAGGCAGAGAGGGAGGAGACTATGAAGATAGCAGAGAATAAAAGACTTTTACAATGTATTATAAAAGCACAACAAGATCTCTTAGACTTCTTAAGCAACCTACGTTATCGTAGCACTTGATATGGCCGATTTGATGTAGATGCTAAAAGAACGATAAGGGCCTCCCAAAGAGATTATAAAGAAACAATCTATGAATGCTTGAATTTCTTCCTTTATTGTAATTATGTTAAGGATACAGACGTGGAGTCTGTGGAGGATTGGGCTGTTGAGAAGATAAGAGATACTAATGATGAGATCTTCTAGTGTGGTCTTGGCCTGTGTGGCCTGTAATGGTTGTTAATCTTTTGTATTCTTTGCAACAAGCCTGGTAGGGCTGAGCAGATCATATTAGAACTGCTAATACACTTTATTTTTGAGTCACAAATTCTCATCCAGTGTGGCTCTTATGACTCTATAATGTTATAAACTTTGACCCTATAGCATAATTTGAGTAATCTTATTGTTTTGAGTCACAAATTCTCATCAAGTGTATCCATGATAAATGTCCCTTATGTATCCATGAGAGAATGCCCCTTATGTATTCACATATAATCAAAAAATAATACAAACAGAATAAATATCATAAGTAAATATCCTAATGTATTGTAACATTGACATAAGTAAAAAAAACACCATCATTGGTCAACACAAACAAGGTAAAAATATTCAAGGACTCATGTTTCTTAGGTCATCTACTTTACAATGGAATAGAGTCTGATGAATCCTCTTGAGGCTGTGATTATCTAAGAGTACATTGAGTCTCTAGAGTCTTGTGTAGATGGTGTACACTGAGTTTCTACTTCTGGTGCAATCTGTAACAAGCTTGGCAGGGTTGAGCTCTAAGTAGAAAAATTCGAATTCGTGATTCAAAAAAATCAAGAAAATCGCTCGAATGATTCAAATGGAAGAAAAAATCGGTTTAAAAAGCGGTGACATGTCATGTTTTTCAGATAAATTGCCACGTCATCCCCACATATTCATATGAATAAGTATTCATACGAATAAAGGATTTGTACAAATAAAGTATTCATACAAATAAACTTGTATTAGGACGAATATGTTACTGCATTTTTGCATGTAAGCTCACTGTTTGCCAATGTCTCTTATCTCACGCTTGGTTCCCCAACCGAGCATAAGAGATCAAATAAGGAAAAGAAGAAGAAAGGTCCTCAAGGTTGTGAAAGCAATCTAGAAGGTCCGAAATAAGATGGATTTTTTAATAGGGAGCTTTAGGATCTCATTTTGAGTTCCTAAGATCTCTTGTGAGGTTTTTGGTTTTGGTCTTTGTTCTTTTGTTTGTGGGAGTTCTAGGTTCTCTTTATTGAGTTGCTTCGATCTCTTGTGATAAAAATATTTTAGATATTTATGTGTCTGAAATTTGTTTGTGGGAGTTCTAGGATCTCCTTGTTGAGTTCCTTAGATCTCTTGTGAGAAATGTGCTTGTTTTTGTATCTATGAAATTTGTTTGTGGGAGTTCTAGGATCTCCTTATTGAGTTTCTTAGATCTCATGTGGATAGATTTTTGTATGTGGGAGTTCTAGGATCTCCTTGCTGAGTTCCTTAGATCTCTTATGAGAAATGGGCTTGTTTTTCTGTCTAAGAAATTATGAAATTTGTTTGTGGGAGTTCTAGGATCTCCTTGTTGAGTTCCTTAGATCTCTTGTGAGGATTTTTGTACGTGGGAGTTCTAAGATCTCCTTGTTGAGTTCCTCAGATCTCTTGTGAGAAATGGGCTTGGTTTTGTGTCTATGAAATTATGAAATTTGTTTGTGGGAGTTCTAGGATCTCCTTGTTGAGTTCTGTGTCTATGAATTATGAAATTTGTTTGTGGGAGTTCTAGGATCTCCTTGTTGAGTTCCTTAGATCTCTTGTGAGAATTTTCGTATGTGGGAGTTCTAGGATCTCCTCATTGAGTTCCCTGAGACATATGACTTTATTTTGTGTTTGTATTCTCACACTTTCTTTGAATGAATATTTAATATTCCTTCAATAGAATATGAAAGAATACAAAGAGTTTTAAAGTGTACGAATTGAAAGTTTTAAAAGTTATTAGAAGAGTTATCTCATTCTTACACTTTCTTTTGAATGAATATTTAATATTCTTTCAATAGGATGTGAATGAATGATTTTCAATTTGAGTGTATTCTTAAAAAAAAAAAGAATCCATATCTCTTTTTATTACCCAATTCTTTCACTTTCTTTTGAATGAATATATAATATTCTTTCAATAGAATGTGAATGAATAATTTTCAATTTGAGTATATTCTTTCAATAGAAATGAATCAATGTCTTAATTTTTATTATTTATTCTTATAGTTTCTTTTAAATGAATATTTTATATTCTTTTAATAGAGCGCGATTGAATGATAATTAATATATTGCATGCTTGAACGTGTTTTTCAAAGGATATGTGTTGTTTTTTATAAAATGTGTATTGCAGTATGTTTCTATTGTATACTCAAATTAGTTTTTTTGCATTTTGTTTTCGGCAACTTCAAAAGCATGGTGCATGGCAAGATTTGGTCATACATGACAGAGATACAAAAAGTACATGCCTCGATTTCTTTCTTGTAGTGTAAATATTATGGACACAACTTCACAGGTGATTCTACTCGCATCAAGCAACATTTTCTTAGAATAGGCAGTGACGTTGGAGCTTGCACATGCACTCCATCTGATGTTCTTTCATTATGCAAATCATATTTAGAGAAAGTGAAGAAAGTGGTTAATCCGACCCTAATAAGAAATTGTTCAAATCAATAAGATGTTAGCGCTGAGGTTGATGAGACGGTTGAAGGAGAAGCACCAATAAATGCGAGGAGTGTATCCATACATGAAGATGATGTAGATATGCTAGCAAGCGGGTCATAGGTGAGTTTTGATGTGAATAATGCCTATCAGATAAAGAAGAGAAAAAAGGGAGAACAATCTTATATGGAGGATGGATTTCTTCGACAGCAAGTGCATGAAGAGCACTTAAGATGGACATAAGCATTTGTTAAAAATGGTATACCATTCAATGTCATAAGAGATGACACATTTTGTAATGCCTTGAAATCATGAGATAGACTAGGATCTATTTTGCCAAATTATAATAAAATACGTATGGATCATCTTGATAGAGTCAAACCAACTATGGCAGATTGCTTTTAAAAAAAGATATTGGACTTTATTCCTACATATGGGTGCACTCTTGCTTTTGATGGATGGACTAGCAAGCAGGCCAGACCCTTGATAAATATAAATTGCATTACTCCCAAGGGAACTATGTTTTTGGAGAGTATTGATACATCTCTAAAAGAAAAAACTTCAGCATATATTGCAAAAATATACGAAAGAGCAATTTGTAAAGTTGGTGGTAGTGAGAATGTTATTGCATTAGTAACAGATAATGCATCAAATTACAAGATTGCGGAGATGGTCATGGCAAAGTATCCCACTCTGACATGGGTGCCATGTGGTGCTCATACTCTCAACTTATTGTTGAAGGATATTGGACAATTGCCATTTGTGCAACCAGTACTGCAAGATGCTAACGCCATAGTCAGTTTTAAAAAGAGTCATCAATACTTGCATGCAGTATTGAGAGAGCACCCTGTGAAGAAACTCAGGCAATTTTATCAAACTATATTTGCCACTTCTTTGCTAGTTCTTGCTAGATTGTTGGAAGTGCATCAAGCTTTAGTTGAGACTCTTGTTGATAGATGATGGGCAAATTGGCTTGAGAAAAAGACATAGTACGCAATACTAGGCTTTAAATGTGTGCATCTTGTACAATCATCTCTATTCTAGAAAAATGTCAAAAGAATAAAAGAACGTGTAGAGCCATTTGTAATAGTATTGAGGATGGTCGACACTGATGCCTTTGTTATGGGTAATGTGTATTGGAAGATGAGCAATACGACAAGTTAAAGAATTTGTGCGCTTTGCACCTAGGGAGAAGCAACAAGTGGTATATTTGGCCGATAAGAGATGGAAGCATATGCACACCCCTTTGCATGGAGTTGCGTTTGCAGTACATCCACAATATCAAATGCATGCTCAATCCCAAAATCCTGAAGTCATAAGGAACTTTTGAGAGGTTTGTAAAAACTTATTTTTGCGAGATCAAGGAAAACTGGCCTACCAGCAACGAGTGAGGTATACGAATCACAAAGGCTCTTTTGGAGATCCTTGGAATCTTGATGCTATTAAGATGACTAATGTGCCTACCTGGTGTGGTGGAGAGACATTGGAGTTGCAACATGTTGCAACTCGTGTGCTCTCTGTTGCTGCATCATCGAGTGCATGTGAGCGAAATTGGAGTGCATACGATTTTACTCATTCTAAGAGACGAAATCGCTTAAAGGCATCAAGAGCTGCAAATTTGGTATTTTGCTTTGGAAATCTACGATTGTTAAAAGGATTCAATGTTGCAGCTAGGGTTGCAAGCAAAGCCACTGTAATGAGAATTGCTGGACAATGATTGACTACATAATTAGTTGTTGAAGCGAAGAGGAAGATGAGCTTGAGCTACTCAATGAGACAACAATGAAGTCGAACAGATACACGATATTGTACCTATGTTGAATGCAATATAGAGTGATAGAAGCCTTATGATAGGTGATGGAAGTGGTGGATGAAGGTCTAATTATATCGGATATAGTGTTGTATGCGAGGGGCTAGATGGGATAATGTGTCAAGTGATCGAAGAGCACATATGCTCGTATCCATCTCGTCTCCTTTTGTACGTAAAAGCTAGAATCTTATGGGCTACAAGCGATGTTGTGTTGTAATTATTGAGATTGTGGATGATTTTGGTATACATAATAGTTAGAGACAACCTTGTGACTTGCGAATACTTTCAAGGCAACATCGGAAAGTTGGAAAGAATAATCGAATATGTGCAATCAAAGTTTATATTTTCAAGTCTCAAGGGTTGATCTAGCTATTATGTGCACTAATTCACGTCGATATATTTTAATATTTTTGCATTAACTTTACAAGTCCACCTAATCCACTGAAACCACTTAAATCACTTATACCACTTAGTTCACTTAGATCACTTAAATCACTTAGTCCACTTAAATCACTTAAGTCACTTAAATCACTTAGTTCACTTAAATCACCTAGTCCACTTAAATCACTTAAGTCACTTAAGTCACTTAAGTCACTTAAATCACTTAAATCACTTAGTCCACTTATATCACTTAGTCCACTTAAATAACTTAGTCCACTTAAATCACTTAAGTCACTCATATCACTTAGTCCACTTGAATCAGTTAACTCACTTATATCACTTGAACCATCATTGCATAAGAAGTTAGAGAATGATAAAAATTGTACAATAAAACAAATGCACTTAACCCAGATCATAATATTTGAAGAAGAGTATTATGAAGTTATATATGAAGTTTACAATGTACATAATTATGCAGTAGGATCCACATCTGCCGTTCCTTGAGTACTTGGTCTTGCACCCTACGAATCTATATTAGTGAGGTCCTCAAAATAAAAAATGTCGATATCCTCAGCTACATCCAAATCTCCAAAGGTATGTCTGTAGCGTGCAAGCTCAGACTCCAATGTTTGTACGCATGCTTACAGGTCCTCGATCTCTTTGGCTTGTGATGCAACGCGATCTTGTAACTCCTCAACAGTAACACCTTGTTGACGGAGAGGTATGGCAGATGTGGCCAAGTCAACAAGATCACTATGTGCACGTGAGGTATCTAAGACATGAGCTCTTTGTTCTCTATCCTTGTTCACTTGTGCTCTATAGGACGTCCCTTTCTTATTCCTAACAAGTGATGCTTGTCATTCCAATCCACGCGTCGATGCAAGATGTCGTAGACATACACCTGCTGAATCAAATACATGGGTATTTGCTGGTTGTTGGGGATGCTTGTAAGATAGCTTGAGCCTCGGTGTGATTAGCTGGTCTACTAAATCAGCCTCTTGAGGCACAAAAGCACCTTGTGGGCCCTCTTGGACTGGAGGTTGCTTTGGTTGGGGAGGATCATATGGAAGAATGTTCTCTAAGTTCTCTCCCTCCATGCTCATACTTAGCCTAAAAAATGACAACAAGATAGAATTAATTTGTAACCATAAATAATATTAAACAATCAAACAATATTAAACAATTAAACAATATTAAACCTATACAAACAATATTTAAATATTTATTATCGCATCATTTATCATATTTTAAAATTGGACCATCATTTTTGTCGCATCATTCACTTATACAAATAATATTTAAACATTAATTATTACATCATTTATCATATTTGACAATTGGATCATCATTTTTATCGCATCATTTACTTATACAAATAATATTTAAACATTACTTATCACATCATTTATCATGTCATTGTAAATATATAAACTTGAAAAATGGAGTGGATCTAGACTTGGATGATATAAAAAAATAACAATGTTACAAGTATTCATGATCGGTCACTCATGTTACATCTTGTTCAAGAAAGACTCAGTCATTTGCTGGTCTAAGTCCTTGGTTTGGATTGAGTTGTATACCACATCTTGGAGCAATGTCAAAAACCCCATAAAAATCTATAGTACTTGGATGTCATTGGTTTGGTTGACTTTCCGTGAATCGCAAATCATCGTAGATGCTCGATTAGAGCTTTTGTGGGTCTCGTACTTGGCGATGGTGTACAAATGTCCAAGATCTTCAGGATGTGATGAGACATGGCATACACATCTTGTGCAACATAAAAGGGTGGGGGATTGGTGCAGAGGCACTCTGGAGCAATGTGACAAAATCTAGCAATGGAACTTCGTACAGCTGTCTCACTGAGTAATGCGAGATCTAGTGCTTTCTAGTGTTGCATGGGGTCATCATTCCCCAATCACAAATGCCCAGATACAACTCCTCGGATGACTCCAAAAAGTGTAGCATAATGTTTTGTGCATGAAAATCATTATGCAGGACATTGTGTTGGTGCATGTAATGAATAGTGAGAACTAGTGCACTTAAAATATCAAATACATGCTGACAGACCTATGGAGCTCTAGCAAGTATTTCCGCATCATCTCTGTGAAACACTGGAGATGATGGCTTTCCGTCATGTTCGAGGTAGGTTAGCCATCTTTCCAAATGATTTCCATTCCAAAATGGAAATAGTATCATTGGGTTATCGTCATGGACTAGACCTATTGCTCGGATGATGCCTGGATGTATGACATCGTCCAAGCACGTGGCTTCTTCCAATGCTCTGGCCTTCAATGCATCAATTGGCATGGAAACCCTTAGCACCTTACATGCATAAATCTTATGTGGATCAAAGGGATTGACAAGAATATTGCACATGTTGACTGTTCCTTTTGTGCTTGTGCCCACAGCTGCACTAGGCGTGAATCGATTGTCTCGTGGCATTGAAGCAGTATGGGCTGCATGGGTCTTGGCATTGCTACATGATCACACAAGCCATGTGATGTGCATGGTGCTTGTGCAGGAGAGAATGAAGGAGATGGGAATGTATTTGCTTATGTAGATAGATTGTGCATTTATGGTGTAGGTGAGTATGCAAGAGATGGAAACTAGTCTGCGCGTACGGTAGGAGGCATAAATGGAGAAGCAAAAGATGTGGTGAAATGTGATTGTGCATGTGGTGGGAGATGTGGACCAGGAGGAGGAACGTCTTCTGGGTATGGAAGATCTTGGAAAAAAGGAATACGGGGAAAGACATGTTGTGGTCGATGCATTAGTGCATACGCATGGCATGGTTATAGTGGTGCTTGTGACTGCGTTGGGTGGAATGTGGCATGTGACTGGGGACGTGGGTGCATTGATGCTTGTGGTTGCGGTGGATGCAATGCGGCATTTGACTGGGGGCATGGGTGCATTGGTGCTTGTAGTTGCGGCTGTGCTTGGGGGCATAAGTGCATTGATGGAAGGGAGGTCGAGGCAAGTCCTTTGCCTTTGAAACCTCGCCATGCATTCCTGATGTACGTGACCTTGGCATCTACAGCAGGACCCTCCCACTTTGTCACATGAGTATATGTCTTGATCTATTTGACCGAGGCATTGTCGACCCTCCATCGCTAAGTGGTACAAATACTAGTTATAGACTCTACTGTGAAAACATCTAAAAATTGGTCATGCAAGCTCCTCCCTTCACGCTTTGCCATTGTCCTCACCAAATTCTGTACACCGCTTTCACCATTTTGGAAAGCTATCTCAATGATGTCTTGATCGACATTCATTAAGAAGTGTACATTCTCATTTTTCAGCACCTTCCTCTGAAACTTAGTGAGATCAAGTTGCTAACACTTCCTCTTCTCACCTGCATGAGCCATCTCATATGCAGTAATCTACAATACAGAATTCAAAAAATAATTCAATGCCAGGTGCAATAAGAAACTCATTAAGCCATAACAATTAACAATGCAAGAATTCTAAGAAATTACCTAGATATAACCTCTCAACTCAAGCTCACATCATGTAACAGACTACAAAATATCAAAACACAAAAAATAAGTGTGTAACCTACACAAAAAATGACCTAGGTATAACCTAATTGTGGACTTCACCATCTAATACTAGGCTTCAATTGCAACACACAACTATTAAGGGATAGTTGAGTGCCAGACTAAGTGTCTAGGAGCACATCGCATGATATCTAACGTAAACTACAACACGCAACTATCAAGGGACAATTGAGTATCAGACTAAGTGTTTAAGAGCACATCGCATGATATCTAACGTAGGTTGCAATGCACAACTGTCAAGGGATAGTTGAGTGCCAGACTAAGTGTCTAAGAGCACATCGCATGATATCTAACTTAGACTGCAACACACAACTATCAAGGGACAGTTGAGTGCCAGACTAAGTGCTTGAAAACATCTCTAAACTTAGACTATAACACACAACTCTCAAGGGAGAGATGGGTGCTAGAATAAGCATCTATGAAAACATCACTAAGCTTGGATTGCAACACACAACTCTCTTAAGATAGATGAGTGCCAGCCTAAGAGTTCCTACAAACAAACATTTTTATACAAACTGAGACAACAACACACAACTCTCTTAAGAGAGATGAGTGCTAGCCTTAGGTTTAAAAAAATTATTTATATTATAATTAAGATTGCAACACACACAACAAAAACAAACTGCAACACACAACTCTTGAAGAGAGATGAGTGCCAGCCTGTCTACACACTTAAAAACAATACAAAATAAATATTAAACAATTAAAAAAGACTGCAACACACAACTCTCCTGAGAGAGATGAGTGCCAGTCCTAAATAAAACAAAACAAAACAAACATTAATTACTAATAACAAAAGATTGCAACACAAGCAAGGGTGCAGTAAGGTACCTATGACGAGAGCTAGTAAGTATGGAAGCAAGCAGGAGGTAGCAGGTAGGCAAGGTAGGGCTGGCAAGCAAGTGGTTGAGGTGACAAGGAAGACAGGTGGATGTATTCGTACGAATACTAAAAATGGCAGTGGTTGCAAGTTTATACTATGTATATTCGTACGAATAAACTGAGCTATTCGTATGAATAACTTTATTCGTACGAATAGTTGTTTATTCGTGTGAATAGTTTATTTATATGAATAACCTATTCTTACGATGAATAAAATATTAAAAAATGTTTGAAACATTTTAAATCGCAAAAAATGCATATTTGGGCATTTTTTTTCGAATTAAAAAAAAATGCCCAAATTAATGCAACTTAGGTTGAGACTCAATCTCTTCCTCTTTCACAAGATATGATGCTGTAGATGCACATTGATTCTCTACTTCTTCTGTAGGAAGAATGCATTGAGTCTCTTATTCAGGTGGAGATTGTAATGATTTTGCTATAGACTCATTCTCTTCTTCCTTTGTAAGTTGCAACTTTGCGTGAGGCTATGATGCACAAGGAGACTAAATTTTCTCTTATTTTTCTTTGGCTCCCTTGGGTTCTTCATTGACATCATGTTGTTTCCCAATGGTAGCAGTTAGGTCATGAATAGTCTTAGCCATAAAATCTCGTAGCTTGAGCTTTGTATATGCTTCTATTGAAAATTTCATTGAGGAACAACATGAAGTTGTAGGCAATTAACTCTCCACCCACTGCTAAACCCATCTTTCTACTCCATTGTGATACGTGTTTGAAAACTTTAGTTGGTCTTGATGTTGCTTGATTTTTCTAATCGTAGATACTAACTTGTTTGTAGACTTGTCCATCATGACATATGAAAAAGTGAATTTATGTAGTAAATAGTAAGATGCATGTTCATAATGATATGATAAACGAACACTTACTTGAACACCCTGTGAAAGCCTCTAAATGAATTGACAAACCAACAATGGTTGTCATCAAGATCCCATACTATTAGGCTCCAATGTAAGCTACATCACCAATAAAGAAAAATATTTATTGACACAATATTAAGTATTAATTGACACAATATTACAAATAAAAGAGTAAAAGAAAGGTTGAGATGATACTTCTCATAATATGGCATAAAGACGACTAGCATGCCATCCAAGTCTAAAGGTTATAACATTGTACAAACATCATCTATCATCTTCTTGGTATCACTAAGTACAGCTGAAAAGAGAGAATCGAGCATACACACATGATTCTATACTGATCTAGGAAAGTGAGATATAACCATACTGCAGCAATAAATAAACAAATGTTAGTAGCAGATTGAATCAAAAGATTGAAGTATCAAGCCAAAAGAAGTTCATATCAAACCTAAGGATGGCCATCATGACTTTGTCATTAGTCTCTTTCAAAGGGTTGGAGAGGATTGTAAATTCCTCGCTCCCAAATGTTAAAACCTAAGGTCACTGGCTAATGATAACCCTGACATCAAAAGAGCTCCCCATTTTGTCTAATACAATGGTTACATTAGGGCAACTTATGGGTGTAGGAACCAATGTTTCCTCTGGACGCTCCACCATGTTGTCAATAAATGCCTTGATGGTAGATGACATAAATGTGTATAGATGCAAGTATGTATATGTTGACAATGAGGTTTCACTGCTCCTCAAATTAAAAATTTAGCAAGGATCAATAAGCAGTGTGACGCCAAAAATTGATATTTTTAATTTGGCATTGGTATTGTTTTTCTCTATGTTTGATAAGAGTTTGAGTATCAAGTGATAGCCTACTAGCTCTCACTTATTTCTATTTTCTAAGATATTGTATGGGATTGAGAGGATGAGTGGAATGGATCATTGTAAATACCATAGGTATGAATTATAAATACCTTGGTATCGGGTGAGAGTTATTTGTGTATGGGATATTATGGGGTTTTTGGAAAATAGGAAGAGTGAGTCATATCAAGAGGTGGGATCATGTCCATGTGTTCCAATAATATCAAAGAGATCACATGCCAAGTGTGTGGAAGGCATGTGGAGGAGTGTGGAGTCAAGAGGAATCCTTCTAGAATTCCTATGTGGAATAAGGAGGATATGGACATATGGAAAAGAGAGGGTCCCTATGGGCTCCATGTGGGGAGACTCTTGAATTCCTCAATATTTTAAGAGTCTTAAGCATCCTTTGATGGGAAACATGGCAAGAGTAGCCAAAAAGGACATGGATGGTGACATACGGGCTTATGTGATTGATGGGGAAAGGAATCTCTACAGGCAGCAATTGTAAATGGGTAAAGGAGAGTGACAAAATCTCTATAAAAGGAGCCCTCCTCTCCCTTGTTCATCATCTCTTCCACCATTAGGCCTCATGTTGCTGTAGCTCTAGTCTCCCCAAGCCTCTTTCATGAGCCTTCTCTCCCTCTTGTAGATATTCTCTTATGTAGACTCTTGAGTCCATCTCTCTCTAGTTTATTATCTCTCTAGGAGTAGTCTTGGAGATTCCGCTCCCTCTTGTATGTATGAAACCTCTTCTTCTCCCTTGTGTTTATAGTATTTTGAGTTGCATTGAGTGGAATCTCACTCTATTGGAATGAAGGTCACTTCAAGTTCTTTCCTTGAGTGTCTCTTCCCTTTTTTTTCCATTGCTTTCTCTTCCAAAGTGCTCAAAAGTGTTGTCTATTCGGCCACTCACTGCACATACGTGGTTTATCTATTTCCCAAGCCACAAAGGGAGCTCTTCCTTCCCTCCTAGGAGACCTCTATGGAACTTGGATCATTGATGAACTCTAAGCATGGAGGTAGTATTCTCCCAAGTCGGCACCAGTAGAAGGAGTAGGTGTTTTTCATGACAGTTTGACCTCCTATTAGTATTTTGCTCATAACTTTTTGCTCGGTGGTCCGATTTGGACAAAACTTATATCAGAGCAAAGCTCTCTTCAAGGAGCATCATGCTATATCTTTAATTATTGTATTAGATTTCAACCCAAAAATCTATGACTCTTTATGTGTGACTATTTCTTTTTTAGATAGTTTTTACCCCCATCCAGTAAACTACCCATATCTTTCTGACCGCTTCTTTGTTTCTTATGAAACTTATATCAGAGCGAAGCTCATTTTAAGCACATCTGGATATTTATTTGAATATTTTATTTCATGTCTTTGCTAAAAGTTATGGGTCTCTATGTCTTATGACAGTTTGGAGAGTGTTTTGAGCTAAGTGTAAAGGTGTCTATGAAGGAGGTGCAATGTTTCCTCAGAACCTACCCATTCGACCCAATCAGCCCCTTCAAACTCCTTGATATATATCAGTTCATGTCATGTTGAGCCACAAGATCTTCTTTCAACAACGTATCATTCTTCTCTTTGGCACAGACTGGCTTGCTGAGATTATGGCCTCTACTGATCCTTTCCTTCTCCCTATGCTTGAGTACAACATCACTTGGGATGTTAGCATTTTCATTATCATATAAGGGAGGATAGTATGGTGTGGTATCTTGGCATAAAAGCTTCTTTTTAATGTCCCTTTCCCAGTGATGAATATCTCTATCACTCAGTTCGAAAGTAGTAGGAAGTTAAGAGGTGCGTGAAGTTTATTACCCCCAACTTCATGTCAGATCTTTTAGTGGAGACGCTGGGTACATTTGGTATTGATTCATCCCACCTTACTAAACGGTCTCAGGTATACATGATTGCATGTAATGCCTAGTACACGCATGTGTTTTCTGATGTGATAAAGAAGATGCCTAGAAGAACTACTGTTAGAAGAGATTGCAGCCCATTTAAGAGAAGTAGAAGATTGTGAAGGTGATGTTCAAGCTATTCGCACGGTGATCATGATCATATCCTTTATGTTTTCACTCTTGAATATGTTGGTGATTCGACAACACCATCAGTAGGCACAATGATAGATTGGGGATTGTTTCATGCATTGGCAGCTTGGTGTGAAGAAGAGTTGAGTCTTTGGGTAGTTTTTGACTGTAACAGTGGAGTGGTGATTCTCAATTCTTTCAACTTCTTTTGCTATGCAAATGATGAAGAGTACAATATCTTGAAGCTGTTATGTGCACTTCCAATTGTGAGAAGGGACATTCTTGAATGCATGTATACACAATGTTTTCATGGTGCTGGTTGGTTACTTATTTTTGAAGATTTTGTTGAGGATCACATTGTGGAGCGTTTTCAACAAGTGGTTATGCATAATAAGTTGGTCTTGGTATACTAAGGCTCTGTGGAATCTTGTTTGGATCTTGTTTGGGATATTATTTGGATCTTGTGTTTCCTTTTTGTGTTTCATGATGGTGAAGATTCCAGTGTTTTGAGGGACCCAAGGGGAAGACCCGGAGTCTTATCTTCGAGATTTTGTTCGAGGATGCCGGCTTTCTGGATGGTCCATGAAGGATTGGGTAGAGATTTTACTTGATTTTCTTGAAGGTGTAGCCTTGAGTTGGCATGAGGCCTTGCCAGACTCTACCAAGGAGGACTGGGACAAAGTGGTGGCTGCAATGAAGTAGAAATTTGGGGTAGTGGAGTCGCCAAATGCTTTGATGTTACGGTTGGACCGGTTCTATCAAGGAGAGGGTGAGATGGTCTCTGCGTTGGCAATCCGATATGAAACTTTATGGACAAGGTATGAAAGGGTAGCTTTGCAAGCTGTGGCATCTACATTATCGGCCCCTCAAAGTCTTGTAGAGATGGAGCACTTAAAGATGAGCAAATTTGTTCTGGCTTTGGAGCCTTGCCTTCACTCAAAAGTAATGAGTAAAGATCCAATAACATATGTGGAGGCACTTCGCATTGCGACCAAGAAAGAAGCTTCTCTAAGGTGGAGGTAATGGGCACTCCTCAGGTACCAAAGTCCTTTGAGTTAGATCATAATATCTCCCAATTGATGGCAAAGTTTGTTGATTTGAAATGGCATTTGGTTAATGCACGATAACCTAGAGCACCAAAGAGTGAAGATAGGCCTCGAGATAAAATTAGCGTCACTTGCCTATGAATGTAATGAAAAAGGTCACTATCGCCCCGAGTGTCCTAGATTGAGAAAGAAAGAAGAAAAACAAGTATCCTTGTTAGAAGCTTCTTTAGGCGCGATGAGGAAAGAGAGGTAATGATGGCTAAACGGGGGTGTGGTAAAGCAAAAGAAGAAGAAGAAAGCAAGGAAGAAGTGGATGAGGAACATCAGGAGCAGGAATGCCATAGACAAAGAGGGCATCTAGAAGGAGAATTAGCCAGTCAGACTTTCCTTTAGGACAAGGCATTGGAAGTTATGACTTGTTGTTTGACCTTAAAGAAAAGGAAGGTCATATTACCTTTGGTCAATTACTTGCTCTGTCTCCAAATCTAGGGAAAGAATGGGGAAAGCTAGCAAGCACAATAGTGTCAAGAAGAAAAAGACGAAAAGTGCCATTCCTATTGTTAAAAAGGTAGATATAGATGTTGGTGATGATGTACCTGTGGTTGATGTGATCATTGATGGTCAACTGATTTCTAATGTTTACATTGATGGAGGTGCATCGATTAATGTCATGAGTGAGATGACCATGATAGATGCTGATTTAAAATACTCTAGTACTACCTCTCCTTATCGCATCAAATTGGCTGACAACACTAGGGTTAAGACCTTGGGAGTTGTGAAGAATCTAGAAGTGGATGTATGTGGAATTCCTATGCCAACTACTTTTCAGGTGATCCCTACCAAGCCAGATGCACATGCCTATCCATTGATTTTGGGAAGGCCTTGGCTATGCAAGGTGAAGGCTATTCAAAAGTGGGATATTGGAGAATTGATTTTGCAGAGAAATGATAAGAAGGTGTGCTACAACATCAGAAGTTGCAAAAAGGAAGTTGTCAAGGAGGAGTCTTCAACATCAGAGAGTTTGAGCTTTGACTTTAACCAATGAAGAAGAAGAGATAGGGTGTAGCTCCGAGGAGTCCAGCTCAAAGGGTGAGGTGGAAGGAGTGGCCTTTGGTCTTTGTCTTGGTGCTAATTGGGATGAGTCGGGAGGGAACAAGGTGGTGGTACAAGAAGATCCTATAGAGACACTTCATGTGGAGGATGTGGAGCACACTAAATGACGCCAATGCAATGAAGAGCTTCTTGGTGATTCTCTATTAGTACTTGGATATGTTAGATGATTTTCCATGTCTCTTTGCAACAAGCTATTCACAGGTTCGACCAATTTCTCTTGTGGAGCAGAAGATTGAATTGAAGCTAGAAAACAAGCCAGTTGTGCAACACTTAAGGCGATTGGGGGTGATCCAAGCTGAGGCACTAAAGAAAGAGGTAACACAACTACTTGAGGTGGGATTCATCTTTCCTGTTGATGATTCAAAATGGATATCTCCTGTAGTTGTCACACCAAAGAAAGGAAATAAATGGCGGGTTTATGTGGACTTTCATCCTTTGAATGCATGCACTAAGAGGGATCATTTTCCTTTGCCATTCCAAGATGAAATACTAGACCAAGTAGTAGGGCATGAGATGTATTTTGTATGTGATGGGTATTTTGGGTACTTTCAAATTTATATTTGGGAGGAAGATCAAAAGAAAACATCATTTGTCACACCTTGGGGAGTTTTTGCTGACAGAGTGATGCCTTTTGGGTTGACCAATGCATCAGCTACATTTCAAAGGTTCATGAGTCAAGTGCTCGAGCCTTTCTTGGGAAAGTTCATAAGGGTGTTTTTGGATGATTTTTGCATTTATTCTCGGCACATAGATCACGTGGAGAAGTTAAAGATGGCCTTAGCTAGGATTGATGAAGCAAAAGGGTGTTTAAATCCTAGTAAGTGTCATTTGGCTCAAACAAAAGTAGTCTTGTTTGGGCATATTGTGTCTGAAGAAGGCCTGTCAATGGATCCTGACAAGGTTTAAGCAATCATGGCATTGCCAAGTCCTAAGAGTGTCACTAGTGTTCACAGAATTCTAGGAAAAAGCAAGTATTGTCAATGCTTTTGTGATGATTTCATAGAGATAGTGCATCCCATGAATTTGTTGACAAGAAAAAGAGTTTCTTTCCAATGGGGTATGGAGCAACAAGAGTCTTTTCAACAGCTTAAGGAGGCCATTAGTAAGGGCCCAATATTGAAGCCCCCTGATTGGTCTCAAGACTTTTATGTAAATCCAAGTGTATCTTTGCATTCAGTTGGTGCTGTATTGCTACAAAAAGGAGAGGCAGATAGGATGCAACCCATTTGTTATGCTAGCCGACAGATTATAGAGGTGGAAACAAGGTATGAAGAAATGGAGCAACAAGCCCTCTCTTTGGTGTTTTTAGTCAAAAAGTTTTGCTCCTATTTATTACCTCAGCCATTTTTCTTCCTTACCTCTCAGTCTGTATTAGCATATCTAGTTTACAAGCCTAATCCTGGGGGGAGATTTGCAAAATGGTTGTTAGAGCTTCAAGAGTTCTCTTTCTCTTTTGTCACTGAAAATACCACTAGGTCCACTATGGCAGATTTACTCACAGGACGGTCGGATCTAAGAGAAGAAAAGAAATATAAGGAGGAAATTAATGATGAAAGGGAGACACCACTAATAGCTTTTGTCTTGTATTTTGATGGGGCTTTTAGTCCTTCATGCCAATAAGGAGCCGGGGGAATAGTCTTGATGAATTCTGAAGGTCAAGAGGTGTGGGCAAGAGGACAAGAGCTTCCAGGTATCACAACTAACAATGCAGCTGAGTATAATGCTTTGATTCTTGGTTTGGAGGGTTGTCTTCAAAGTCAAGTTAAAGAATTGGAAGTAAGAGGAGATTCTCAGCTTATTATAAAGCAAATGCAAGGGCATTATAAGACAAGAAGTCCTCATTTGAAGGAGCTCAATCAAAAGGCTATGGCACTATGTAGTCAATTTGATTTTTGCAAGTCTGTTCATATAAACAGAAAAGAAAATCAAAGGGCAAATGAGTTCGCTACTCAAGCCATTATAGTACAAGACCGGGGGGTGGTTTCTTTGGTAGACACTGTGGTGGATGGCCAGAACTGCAAGATGTTTAGCAATATGTGGAAGAAGGCATGTTTCCTTGAGGGTTAACTCCACAATAGAATTAGAGATTGGTAAGGAAGGCTTGTTCCTATACTATTGTTGATGACATTATTTATAGATTGGGAAAAGATAAGGTGCTTTGTTGGGTGGGGGCCATCCCATGGAGACTAAGAGAATCCTAGAAATGTGTCACGAATGCTCCGGTCATTTTGCTTCAGCGAGCATAGTGTTATGGATAAATTTGTCTAAGGAAAAAAGGCATAAATATGTGTGTGTGTTTGTATGTATGGAAATAGTATAATAAAATATGGTGTGCATAGGGCCCAAGGTTGACGTGGCAGGGCATGACCATGTGCCACCCTTCCACATAAGAGGACCCATAAGGTGTGATGTACATAATCCATGGTAGTAATATTATAAAATGTAAGGTGGCATGGCTCCTCCATGTGCCACCCCTCCACCTAGGCTGCATTTAGTGAGATATGGCCCAAAGTCCATGGGAGAAGTAATATAAAATAGGTGGAGATAGATATTATATTGGATTATTCCTTGCATGTAGGATAGGCCCATGTGGGGGAGGTATAGAAGGTCCAAGAATGCAAGTTAAGTAATGGGGAAAGTAGGATGAGGTGGCAAGATTCCTTGTGCCAACCCTCCACTTGTCCTCCTAGAGGTTTGAACGTATTATAAAATTGGGGAGAGACCAAGGGAGTGTCATAGACTTGAGATATGGGGCTTGATTTATGTGGAAAAATGAGGCAAAGGGTTGTCGAACACAATTGAGAGTGCATAACTGCCTAGCCCACATGGGAAACTTTTCCACACACACCATGCATGTGGGAGGATCCATTTATTGGGAGAGACCCCCTCTCTTGGGGGGGGAGAAAGATGTGACGCCAAAAATTGATATTTTTAATTTGGCATTGGTATTGTTTTTCTCTATGTTTGATAAGAGTTTGAGTATCAAGTGATAGACTAGCGGCTCTCACTTATTTCTATTTTCTAAGATATTGTATGGGATTGAGAGGATGAGTGGAATGGATCATTGTAAATACCATAGGTATGAATTATAAATACCTTGGTATGGGTTGAGAGTTATTTGTGTATGGGATATTATGGGGTTTTTAGAAAATAGGAAGAGTGAGTCATATAAAGAGGTGGGATCATGTCCATGTGTTCCAATAATATAACAGAGATCACATGCCAAGCATGTGGAAGGCATGTGGAGGAGTGTGGAGTCAAGAGGAATCCTTCTAGAATTCCTATGTGGAATAAGGAGGATGTCGACATATGGAAAAGAGACGGTCCCTATGGGCTCCATGTGGGGAGACTCTTGACTTCCTCAATATTTTAAGAGTCTATCCTTTGATGGGAAGAGTAGCCAAAAAGGACATGGATGGTGACATACGGGCTTATGTGATTGATGGGGAAAGGAATCTACAGGCAGTAATGGTAAATGGGTAAGGAGGGTGACAATATCTCTATAAAAGGAGCCCTCCTCTCCCTTGTTCGTCATCTCTTTCACCATTAGGCCTCACGTTGCTGTAGCTCTAGTCTCCTCAAGCCTCTTCCATGAGCCTTCTCTCCCTCTTGTAGGTATTTTCTTATGTAGACTCTTGAGTCCATCTCTCTCTAGTTTATTCTCTCTCTATTAGTAGTCTTGGAGCTTCCACTCCCTCTTGTATGTATGAAACCTCTTCTTCTCCCTTGTGTTTGTAGTATTTTGAGTTGCATTGGAGTGGAGTCTCACTCTATTGTTAATGAAGGTCACTTTAGGTTCTCTCTCTTGAGTGTCTCTTCCGTTTTTTTTTCCATTGCTTTCTCTTCCAAAGTGCTCAAAAGGGTTGTCTATTCGGCAGCTCATTGCGCATACATGGTTTATCTATTTCCAAAGCCACAAAGGGAGCTCTTCCTTCCCTCTTAGGCGACCTCTATGGGACTTGGATCGTTGATGAAGTCTAAGCATGGAGGTAGTATTCTCCCAAGTCGGCACCAGTAGAAGGAGTAGGTGTTTTTCATGACAATTTGACCCCCTATCAGTATTTTGCTCATATCTTTTTGCTCGGTGGTCCAATTTGGACGAAACTTATATCAGCGCAAACCTCTCTTCAAGGAGCATAATTCTATATCTTCAATTATTGTATGAAATTTTAAACCAAAAATCTATGACTCTCTGTGTGTGACTGTTTTTCTTTCAAATAGTTTTTACCCTCGTCTAGGAAACTGCCCATATCTTTCTGACCACTTCTCTGTTTCTTATGAAATTTTTATTAGAGCGAAGCCCTAGAGTGAAGCCCATTCCAAGGTGCATTTGGTTATGTGTTTGAATATTTTATATCATGTCTCTATTGAAAGTTATGGGTTTTCCAACTTATGATAGTTTGGAGAGTGTTTTGAGCTAAGTGTAAAGGTGTTTATGAAGGAGGTGCAATGTTTCCTCGGAACCTACCCATCCGACCCAATCAGCCCCTTCAAACTCCTCGATATATATCAGTTCATGTCATGTTGAGCTGCAAGATCTTCTTTCAACAACGTATCGCTCTTCTCTTCGGTGCAGACCAGCTTGCTGAGATTATGGCCTCCATTGATCCTTTCCTGCTCCCTATGCTTGAGTACAACATCATTTGGGATGTTAGCATTTTCATTCTCACATAAGGGAGGATAGTATGGTGTGGTATCTTGGCATAAAAGCTTCTTTTTAATTTCCCTTTCCCAGTGATGAATATCTCTATCACTCAGTTCAAAAGCAGCAGGAAGTTAAGAGGTGCGTGATGTTTTGTAAAGAATGAGGGAGAGAGATAGGAGACTCAAGTTCAGCTTTCTTCACAACACACAAAAGAGAGAGGACACAAGGTTGGAGGGTGAAGCCTTTCTTCACTTTTGCACACAACCACCATACAATAGAAGAGGGAAATACCCTATATGTCAAACCTAGAATACGTGGTTCATATGTGAACCCAAACCAAAAACATACGTGGTAGTCTAACTACACCACGAGTACAACTAACATAGGCGGTGACATAAATGATAGTCATCCAGGAGATGTATCAGGGGTAGAGCTTGATATCTCAACACTCCCCCTCAAGCTCAAATCCATCTCACGTACACCAAGCAAGCTCCTAAATCTGCGAAGCTTCTCGGTACCCAATGCCTTCGTAAAAATATCAGTCACTTGCTCCTCAGTGCTGACATAGACAAGATCAATCTCACCAGCTAGAACCTTCTCTCTCACAAAGTGATAATGCACCTCAATGTGCTTCGTTCTAGCATGATAAACTGGGTTATTAGCAAGCATGATGCTGCTAATGTTGTCACAATGAATGACAACTGCTGCATGAATTGACTGTCCCATATCTGCAAGTAGCTTCCGTAACCAAGCTACCTCACATGCAGCCATTGCTGCACCCCTGTACTCAGCCTCTGTGCTCGACAAGGCAACTGTTGGCTGCTTCTTGCTGCTCCAACTGATGGCACCACTCCCAAGGGAAAACATAAAACCACTAGTAGATCTCCTGTCTGAGACACTACCAGCCCAGTCAGCATCTGTGTATCCATGGACCTGTAATGCACACCCAGCTTCATAAAACAGTCCATAATGCAATGTGGACTTCACATACCGCAGTATGTGCCTAGCCGCATCCAAATGTGGCTTCCTCGGTGCCTGCATAAACTGACTCACCAGCCCCACAGCATAGCTCAAATCTGGTCTGGTTATAGTCATGTAAATCAAGCTACCTACTATGCGCCTGTACATAGTAATATCTTCAAGAAGCTCACCTGTCTCTGCATTGAGCTTCACATTCTGCTCCAATGGAACAGAGATAGGCTTACAGCTTGTCATCCCATATTTGGACAGCATGTCCAAACCGTATTGCCTTTGCAACAACCATATCCCACTCGGGGATCTAATAACCTCAATGCCCAAGAAGTAACGCAGCTCTCCCAAATCCTTCATCTCAAATTTCTACTTCAACAGCAGCTTCACTTCATTAATGTCTGCATCACTATCACCTGTAATAATCAAGTCATCAACATAGATGACTATAAGCACAATCCCTCTGTTTGTCCTTTTCACATAAAGTGAAAAATCTGAATTGGAAATCTGAAATCCAATAGTGACAAGATATTGCCCTATCTTGTCTGACCATGCCCTCGGCGCCTGTTTTAAGCCATACAAGGCTTTGCGCAACCTGCATACAAAATCGGGATGTGAATTATCCTCATAACCTTCCGGCTGCATCATATAAACCTCTTCCTGCAAATCACCATGCAAGAAGGCATTTTTCACATCCATCTGATGCAAAGACCATCCCTTTGCAGCAGCCATAGCAATTACTGCTCTCACGGTTGCCATCCTTGCAACTGGGCTGAAAGTTTCCTCATAGTCAATTCCATATGTCTGTGCAAAACCTTTGGCAACCAATCTTGCCTTGTACCTGCTAACAGACCCATCAGCATTGTGCTTTACTTTGTAAACCCACTTGCAGCCAATAGCCTTCTTATCATGAGGCAAAGGCATCAAATCCCAAGTGTGGTTTGCATCCAAGGCAGCCATCTCTTCATCCATAGCTGCTTCCCAATTTTTATGCCCTGCTGCATCCTCAAAACATGTGGGCTCTGGCTCCTCTAGAACCTTGACCATATAAGCATAGTGATGTGCTGTATACCCATCATATCTCAGCCTGTCAACTGGATACTTAATACGAGTGGACCTCCGTACAACTGGATCAGTTGCAGGAGTCTTTAAATCATGCCTGCTTTTCCTTGCACCAGGTGTAACAACAGAAGGAATCCCAAGTTCCTCATCAAGGCTCATTTCAGAGCCGCTTGACTCTCCATCAACATGAGAGCTACCAGCAGACACATCAAACACTGGAGCATGGTCTACTTTTTCTTTTCCCTTATGTGATACCTGCACAACACTATCAGGGCTGCCATGTGACAATTCACTAGATCTCAATCTCCCTGTCCATGCATTAGATCCACTAGTAGAGGACTCTCTGGGTCCACTCAAGGCTTGAGATTGCTGCTCTGCATTTATTGCAGCATTCCCATTTCCTGCATCTGCATCTCCTACCATAACAGTTGGTGCATACCAGCTGCTCATTTCATCAAAAACAACATCTCTGCTCACTTGCATTTTGCGGGTGGAAGGGTTATAATAGCGATACCCTTTCTGGTGCTGAGCATATCCAATAAAGATGCATTTTTCTGCCTTTGGATCCAGCTTTGTTCTCTTCTCATCAGGAACATGAACATAAGCTATGCAACCAAATACCTTCAAGTGAGAAATATCTGGTTTTTGGCCTGTATACATTTCTTCAGGCGTCATGCCATGGAGAGCTGTAGTGGGGGTTCTGTTCATAATATAAACAGCAGTTGCTACTGCTTCAGCCCAAAAATAATCAGGCATGTTTTTCTCATTTAGGATCGCCCGTCCTACTTCTGCAATATGCCTGTTCTTCCTTTCTGCAACCCCATTCTGCTGAGGGGTAGACCTGCATGAGTACTTCCTTTGAATTCCCTGTTCTTTCAGATATTCACAAAATTCTTCTGAAAAGTACTCTCCCCCTCCATCAGATCTTAGCACTTTAATATGCACACCTTTCTCTTTTTCAACCATGGCCTTAAAAGCCTTGAAATGGCTGAACACTTCACTTTTGTGCTTCATAAAATAAATCCACACCTTCCTAGTGTAGTCATCAATAAACGTCACATAATAATGGCATCCACCAATAGAAGCAGCTTTGGTTGTCCAAACATCTGAATGGATCACTTCCAAAGGTCTTCTGCTCACCTTAGCATTTTTGGAAAATGCATGTCTGGCCTGCTTACCCATTTGGCATGCTTCACATACCTTTTGCATTCCCTCAACTCTGAATTTAGGCAAACCTACAACAATGTTTTTCGTTTGCATAGATTTCAGCCTTTGTATATTCACATGCCCAATGCGCTTGTGCCATATCTCAATATCTGCAATGACACCTCTCCCATGCGCAAACATAGCAGCTTTTACCTCAGGCATATCAACATCCAAGGTGAACATTCTGCCATTTTTATTGCCTTTCGCAACCAAGCGGCACTTATTTTTCAAGTCCTCAACAAAACATCCATCAGGATTAAATCTAACTTGCAGACCTTGCTCAACCATCTGGCCAACTGAAACCAGGTTCTTAGTGATTTTTGGAACATGAAGTACATCTGCCAAGTACTTCGTTTTGCCATCCTGCATAGCCAATGGCACTTTACCAACCTGCGTAATTGGGTGCGCAGTATCATCACCTGTTTCAACATAACCTGGCTTATCCAAATTTCTAACATCATGAAACCACTCACCATGACTGGTCATGTGGTTAGAGGCACCTGAATCAACATACCAAACATCATTGCAAGCTGCAGCATCTCCTGACATGGAGTTAACCATATGCTGCATCACAAAAAGGTGCTCATTTCTGTCGTCACCATGCCCACTTGATGATGCATAGTTGCTTTGCTGCAACTTCCCACTTTTGATGTCATTCTGTTTTTTATAGCATGTATTCTCCTTGTGTCTAGGCTTTCCACAATAATAGCATTCTGTGCTGCTATTTACTTGCTGGTTCCTTTGCCATGAACCACGGCCTCTTTGGCTCCCCCTGCCTCTAGAACTACCACGTCCTCCTCCATAGGACTGGTTTTCCTGTTGTTGCTGTTGGTTCTGATTTCCTGCACGGCCACCAAAACGGCCTCTTCCTCTACCCCTGCCTCTACCTGTATTCGAGTAGAAAGCAGTCTCTTGAGAAGTTGAGGTGGCTGAACCACCATTCCTTTGCTCTTCACTCAGCAAGAGAGCAATAAGTTCCTGAAAATCAGGAAATGTTTCACGGACTCCAATGGATGTCCGAAATTGTGCATAATCTTTCCCAAGACCATTCAAGGTCACGAACACTAAGTCCTCATCATCAACAGGTGCTCCAATGGAGGCAAGAGAATCTGCAAGGCCTTTCACCTTCAAGGAATACTCATTTATATTCAGATTTTTCCTTTGCACATTGTGCAACTCCTGCTTTAGCTGCATCTTTCGTGCTTTGGTATTTGTGCTATACAGCTTCACCAATGTGTCCCATGCCTCCTTAGGCGTCTCTACATCCTGTATATGCACAATCATAGAATCTGAAATGCTAACAGATAGCCAATACAGGCATTTTCTGGCTTTTTTATGCCATTCTTTAAAGGCCTTCAATTCAGCAGGAGTAGGAGCAGCACCCAAAACTGGTTCTGTAGTTTCACCACTAATGTAATCCCAAACTCCCTTTCCCATAAGGAAGTTTGTCATCCTGAACTTCCATGCTTGGAAGTTGTTCTTGTCAAGCTTCTCACTGACAATGGTAGACAGATTCTCAGACATTTTACAAATCACGAATTGCAACAGCAACCTGTAAACACAGCAAATGCCTCACAAGGGCAAATAGCAAAACTTCTGCGAAAAGCCTCACAGGGGCAGATCTGCAACACTGACGAAAGTGGTATTTCACCACACAGTCACTTCCTAGTGACGATTTTGCATCAACAGGCAACATGCATGAATCTGCAACTCCCAATATCTCTGCACACAGGCATACGATGCAATTTCTGTGGCACCTTTCCACCGACTAGCCGCGCGGTGGTCGCACAGCAAAAACAGGGCCTTTTTCTGAGTGCCTGCGAAGAACTTGCGCCTTCAAAACGGGCCCCGAAACGGCCTCCAATCAAAAAAATAAAGTCACCAAGGGCATTGCCCTTTCCCGCAGCATATACTGCGCTCTCGCCACACCGCGAAGGACCTCTCAATCTGAAACAGTGCACTCCTGCACTTCTGGCTGTGCTACCTGCAAAGATTTGCTCCCAAACTTGAAATAGGAAAGCAACACTGGTCCTCTTACCAGGACACCACAAACTTGGCTTGCTTTCTTGAGCTCCTTACCTCGAACAAGGCTCTGATACCATGTAAAGAATGAGGGAGAGAGATAGGAGACTCAAGTTCAGCTTTCTTCACAACACACAAAAGAGAGAGGACACAAGGTTGGAGGGTGAAGCCTTTCTTCACTTTTGCACACAACCACCATACAATAGAAGAGGGAAATACCCTATATGTCAAACCTAGAATACGTGGTTCATATGTGAACCCAAACCAAAAACATACGTGGTAGTCTAACTACACCACGAGTACAACTAACATAGGCGGTGACATAAATGATAGTCATCCAGGAGATGTATCAGGGGTAGAGCTTGATATCTCAACATGTTTATCACCCCCAACTTCATGTCACAGTAGTAATATCCGACTCCCCACCCACAACTATGGCCATCATTCTTCTACACTGCTGGGCATGTTACATACTCTATTTGATCATCTAAGTCGCCTTCCAATTGCATAACTGCATTTATAGCACCTACCAACTTCCTAGCCAATCTACACATCAAAATAGATAACATAAATGATTGTGCGCATTGCATATGATGCATCTCATGGAAGTAATTGTGACACAGGTAGGTTATACTTACTTTGACACACTGCCATGGATAGATGCTATTGAATTGACAAAGAAACATTGCTTGGCTAAGATGTCCATAGTCACGAAGCTCCAATGCGAGCTGCATTATCCAATTAAGAATAATTACTATTTGACATAATCCCCACAATGTAAGAGATAAGGTAAGTAAGGATTGATACTCACTCCTTGTGATATGCAGTAAAGATAACTCGTGCCTCAGTCAAATCAATAGGTTGCAACCACTTGCAAACATCATCTATGGTCTTTTGCTTGTTGCTAATTAAATTAGAAACAAGAGGATCGACCATATATGCACATCTCTCTCTATATAGGGGAAGTTGCTCTAAAACCATACTACAATAAAAAGAAAAGAATATTAGTTCATTTGATCCAATGGAAATACAAAAGCATAAAGTCAAGAAAAAGCTATTATGACTTTGTCATTAACCTCTTTCTTGGAGTTTAAGAGGATTGAAATGTCCTCTTCATGGAATAGAAAAGTAAGAGGTTGTTGTCAAGCTTGAAACCTAACTTGAAATTACTTCCCCATCTACTGCAAAGTATGATTATTTTCTAGACTCATCCAATGGATAGGCAGAGCAACTCTATTTTCTTGAGATGAGCTTCCTATATTCTCTACTCGAACTATGTCCTCCTCATCCTCCTCCTTTTCCTACCCCTATAAAAAGTTAAATAATTATGAGATTCAAAATTTTAAATTAATTATAATTAAAAAAAGGCTTTTTAAATAAATGAAGAAAATCAAGGATAAGTTTTCATACCTTTAGATATCTTCATGGTCTTTTTATGTAACCTTATGAGGCAAGGTTAGTGTCATATCCATCTTCTTCAGCTTCCTCACTATCATTGGTGTCCTCACTATCAGATCCAAAGATTTTAGCATTTTCACCTCTTTCTTTCTCTCATCATACATGGCCATCTCTATGTCAACATCCTCTTCATGTGAGATCAAACCTTTTTTATCATACTTCATTGTGAGAGCAGCCATGGTATCAAGGTATTCCAAGCAAGCAGGGCTCTCAATAATATTTATAGGGTGTCCTTTTCAGATAAGAGCTTCAAACAAATGTCCCATTCAACACAATGTGACTTCCCATCCGAGCGGCAGCAAAAATTCCCATCATACTAATTAAAAGATCAACACTTTTTGCTAGCCTTTCATAGTGGTTGGCGTTATGATGGAGGAGACTTGGAGTTTCATGCTCTTCCATCATTAGTTGTAATCTCTTTGCATTCCCTCTTATATTGTTTTGTAAGGAGTGATCATTGTAAGGGCTCTTCATGCATAAGAAAAAGGTTTCAACACTCTGTATCTTGAGACCGCATTCTCTCTTGTCCCTCTTTCTTAAGTATATACCATTGTAAATCTTAAGCTAATTGCCATATTGTTTTTCTAGGGTAGTAGATATTTTTTCCTTGTCTTCTTTATCAGCAAATATGACAATGTTACATAGTCCCACTCTACTAATGGTGGTATGTAATATTCTATCAAGGAGTTGATGAATATCGTTAGGTGATATTTCATAGACAAAGAAAAGCTAAGGCCTCTCCTAAGCGGTGTCGTCGAACAAGAAGTCATTCGATGAAACTCCCTTGCATTCTACACTCTTTCCAAACTCTAAAATTATCTCATGTATGAGAAAAAAAACCCCTATTCAAAGTTTTTGCTTTTCTGAGAGTGTGCTCATTGATGATTTTTTGTGCATATGCATGCACATTTTCCAGAATGTCATTTGCCATAGAAGGAGTAACTTCAGACCCATCCTCTTCTACCTTCACCCATTTGTGTGCCCAAGCCTTTTGTTTAGCCGATGGTAAAGCTGATGCCATCTGCTTCACAATACTATGATCAGCTTTACATTGACTGATTGGAATATTTTTTTTGCCAGCAAATATTCAATCTCACCTTTAACTGCATCAGGCTTGACCTATTGGATGATGCAATCTTCCGTGCAATGATCTTTATCCCTTTTGCCAAAAAACCATTCTTTGGACATTAATTTCTCTATAGCAATACTTGCATATTTGTTTGGCAAGTTTCTTACAGGCCTCTACATCCGAGCCGTCATCTCTTTTTTCTCATTCTTCTTTGCCTTGTATTTAATAAATGACAGAGCCTCATATGTGACATCTCCCTTCTCACATGCAAGACATAATTTTTTATCTGATTGAAAACTTCATCACTATGGAAAAGTATACTTGTGTAGTCTTGATACCTATCCCTTACTGTCTTAAAGCTTGTCATCACCTCTGTCCTTTCTTACTTTCCCCTTTGTACAATTGCACTCAAGCATGTGTAGAACTCAATAAGATTTTCCGCTTCCACTTTAGTAGCAACTCTTTTGAGAGTGGTCACAGGAGAATTAAAAGTTCTCCATATGGTTCTAGCTTTGAGCAACATCTCTGAAGTGGAAGTGATATTTCGCAGTGCATGAATGTCATGATTAATTCTTTCCGACTCAAAATTTTCTCATTCTTGAAGATAAAAATGCTTGCAGAATAGTAGTGAAATTGAGGCACATTCACAAAGGTGTAATAAGTAATTGTGTCATAAGTAATTGCTCCTTTGTTGTATGCCCCTCTAGAATGCTCATTACAAGCATATGCATAGTGTTAACTATGTATTGTTTCAAATGTGCAGTGAGCTAAGAAATTTCTCTTAGCATCCTTTATATGTCGTTCTAGATCATCCACTAAACATTGTCCTTCCTAAAGTGAGGGAACTTGTTTTCCAAGGAACTTAGTGAATTCCATCTCAAAATCTTGAGGCTGCAACAAAGGGATGGATTGACTAGAATCTCCTTTGACTGGCCAATATGCCCTTGGATGGATTACCAGATTTGAAACAACTAGTTTTTTCCCATTAAACAAAGCCTGAAAAATCTTTTCAACATAGTATGTATCTAAGGTCATGCTGTTGGTGAAGATGCTTGATTTCACCACCGATGAAGCATGTACAACATAAGTCTTCTGGCCCCATATGTATCCCTGATTCTCATCTGTCACTGTCTCATTCAAGCGAAGATCTAGGTTCTTCATTGAGAACATTTCTGCTTCTGAATCTGAGTCCCATTTCAAGACCCTCCTCATCCTCTTCATGTTCTTCCTCTTCTCTTTGCCCTTTCTTTGTAGATGAACGACCTCTTTTTCAAGTACTTGTAGCTATCATAGGACTTGGAGCTGTAGCTCATGAAGTACTGACTTTTGCATTTGACGTTGGGTTTATTTTTTAGGGTCTCTATCTGAACCACTCTAGATCGCCCTACTTCTTCTTCTATTATCTCCACTTCAAGTATACTCAAGGGTTGCACTTGTTCTGTTATCCCATCAACTTCATGCTTTACACCATCTAAGTGAGTAATACCATGAATGAGAGATGCATGTGCATGTCCTGTCTCATTTGATGCATGTCGTGTCTCAGCCAATTCAATTCCTATCTTAGATGTAGATCCCTTATAAGCATCCATGTGTACAAGACCTGATGCATCCAACACTACATGTTATGTCTCATCCACTCTAGTTCCTCTCTCATTTGTATGACCCTGAACCACCAACTCTACATGGTGTGTCTCATCCCTTCCTTTCTCATGTGTGTATTCTTGCACCTTAGGTGTCTCATGTGTGGATCCTTGTACTTTAGGTCCCTTGAATGAAGTTGAACCTTGTTCTATGGCACCCTCAAAGTATTCAAGATTATCTTTGACTATATTTTTCTTGCTTCCTGAATGGGAAATTTCTCCTACACATGTTGGAGGATCTCCAATGTAGGTACCAATTCAGGAAATCTAGGTGCTTTTGGAGGCGGCATCACAAAGTCCATTGCATCTTTCTTTGAAAGAAGAAACAATCTATTGCTCATTCTTGACTTTGTGTAGATTATCATTGTATTGCTATCTTTTCAATTTTTATTCCTAGTAAGGTGCCCCCTTGAATCAAATTGCTCTTTGAGAAAGATACATCCGATGCCTGCTCATCTTTCTCCAACTCTCTCTTTGTCATCACTAAAATGAGATTGCCTTTGCTCAGTACCAAGAACCATGCTTTCATTGTGGTGTCAACAATGGTCCAGTTTGTGAAGTCCTTCAGAGGCATAAACTCTTCCATTGTACTTCAATGTCATACCATTGACAAATGTTGTAGCATCAAGATCCATCCTATATTAAAGCATAGCAAAAATTTTAGGTACACTAACCTCTTCAGTAACTTCATAGAGCTGCACGATGAAATATCCTCTGTCAACAGAATCTCCTAGAGATTTCATCATCGGGATCCATGTAGATTCCGGTCAGGACATATGGAGGATCAACCTTATCCTCAAGCCTCACCATGTGGTCAACCAAATGACACGTGGCATCTTGCTACATAAGTGCCATGTCAGTAACCTTACCCTCATAGGCCACATCAGTAGCACTCAACCTCATGCCATATCATCCAAAGTGCCACATCATCTACACATGCCAAGTCACCGTTACTGCTGGCAAAGCACCGATGCTAACAGATGAACAGCTACCCTTTGTTAATAGATATTGTTGAAACTACGAATCCATAGCTTCGCCGAAGATGAGCATCAATCGACTGGGAATCTATATACACCAACGGAAGAAGAGGAAGAAATTGAGCATGAGCCATCCCCATGGCGAGGCGAAGGAGAAGAAATGAGATAACAGTGAACGCCGATGAATGCTAGAAGACGAATGCTCTCTTAGTCTCTCTCTCTCTCTCTCTTCCTCTCTCTGCTCCTCTGTCTGTCTGTCTGTCTGTCTGTCTCTATCTCTCTCTCTGTCTGTCTCTCTCTCTCTCGCTCTCTCTGTCTCTGTTTCTCTCTGTCTCTCTCTGTCTCTCTCTCTCCCCCTATCCTATCCTCTCTCTCTCTCTGTCTCTCTCTCTCAGTCTCTCTCCCTCTCCTCTGCTCTCTCTCTCTCTCTCTCTCTCTCTCTCTCATGCACACACGCATGCTACCGAAGTAGTGTGCTCTCTCCCTACACCTCTCTCTCTCTCTCCCCTCCCTCTCCTTCTCTCTCTCTCTCTCTCTCATTATTCTCTGTCTTTGTCTTTGTCTTTGTCTGTGTCTCTCTCTCTAACTATGTCGTGTGCATGCTGTCACAGCAGCTCTCTCTCTCTCTCTCTCTCTGTCTCGTTCTCACTCTCGCTCTCTCTCCCCCTCTTGCACTCCTCTCTCTCTCTCTCTCTCTCTCTCTTACTGCTATGGCAGCGGCAGTCTCTCCCTCCCTCAATCTCCCCCCCCCTCTCTCTCTCTCCCCCTCTCTCTTGCTGTGCGGCAGGGGCAATCTCTCCCTACCTCTCTCCCCTCTCCTCTCCATTTCCTCTCTCTCTCTCTCTCTCTCTCTCTCTCCCCCCCTCTCTCTCTCTCTGTGAGTTTCTCTCTCTCTCTCTCTCCCTCTCGCTCTCCTCTCGTGTCTCTCTCTCTCCCTCCCTCTCTCCTCTCCTCTTTCTCTCCTCTCTCTCTCTCTCTCTCTCTCTCTCTCTCTCCCTCTCTCTCTACAGAGCTTCCCTTGCCTTCCTTTGAGGCATTGTGGTCCTTGTGAGAGTGAGAGAGAGTGATTGAGATATTGTGAGATTTCCATTCATTCTTTCGTGAGAGATCGATTGAGATTCATCCATTCCTTTGAGAGAGAATTTCCATTTGTTTGAACAAATTTTATGTCCATACATCTTCATTCTTTAGAGATTTTGTTAGAGATTTCACTTCCAATTTGAGAGAAAGAGCGATTTCATTCAGAGAGTACTTTATTTGTGAGGTATTCTTCCCTTAACTAAGAGAGCTATAGGGAGACATCTGTACTTTTTGAGAGAAATGAGTGAAAGAGAGAGAGAAAGAGTTCTCTCTATCCTTTTGTGAGAAAGAGAGATTTTTGGTTGTTTGAAAGCTAAGCTTAGCCCATTGAGCAAGAAGTGCATCTACAAAGTCCAATCTGCTACGAGGCTCCTATGACCCAGAGTCTATCTATAGCAAGCTAGCAAATGACATAGTAGCTACAAGCTACAAGCCTACGAAATTCTATGTGTGGGGGTTAAAGGTCACTGTGCCTTTACCCCGGTTATGTACAATACTCAAATACATATATAAATGAATGAAAAAGAAGATTAGGGTGTTCTGCACCCACCAAAACTTGTGTGGCTCTCTGTTTCTCTCTCTCCCTCTTCCGTTCTTACTTCCATTGAGAGCACTCTCAACTGGTATCAGAGCCCAGGTGATCTAGCTGAGCGTGCGTGAATGTGTGAAGCTCAGCAGCTCTATGGGAGGAAGAAGAAGCTCTATGGGAAGCTTTGTGGGTGACTTTACTTGCATCCGAGTGTGCAGAGACCTTGGAGGAACCTTTGGAAAAGTCACTTTGGCTTTGCGAAGTGGTTTTAAGAGCCTGTTAAGTGTTTTCAAAGAAAAAGTCATTTTTTTGAGCTTTTCCCTGTTCCGTTCGATGACAAAGACTTCGTATTGACTTGTAGAGGCAACTATTGCTTGCTTTTGGTGTCCACTTCACTTCAAGAGCTTGGAAACACCTTCATTCTTGAATCTGGGATCATTTCATTGGATTTCTGATTCACTATGTCAGTTTCAGCGTTTTTTTGCCCGGGTGTTGGAACTCAAGTTTGGAGCGACCATTTGCAGATCTGTCAGTTTCGGTGGACTCAGGAGGTCCTAAAACTTCTATGTTGCTCATCATTCGCACTCTGGTAGAGTTTACAAATAGCTCTGTTTCCAAAAACGTTTTTTAGTCCGTGTGTTGGACCCAGTGATTGAGACCATGGTTTCCAAAACCGTCTGTCCCATTGCGTTCCAAATGCCCAAAAATCCCTACCTGTCAGTTCTTATGTGATTCGGTGGAGGATTTTTAGAGTTATAGATCTCTGTGTATTCGATTTTGTCTCTCTGTTATGCATTTTTCATTCTAAGGTTTTGAAACCTTAGATTTATGCCACATGGCAGTGGATAAGTGTTGACTCCCATTTCTTACTCATCAGTTGGGATTCTGGAGTTCTGACAGAAGAGAGATATTTGTAGATTTTCTTGCTGAGTCTGATTATGTAATGGCGCCTATGTTTTGAGGCATCTCAGGTTCTATTTTCAGTAGCAGTCATTACCGTGGGACTATGACTTCTTGAGCATACCTTATGCAGATCACTCTGGTTGCAGTTTGAGCAGTGTGCGCTCATTCGTGGTGTGCATTGGGTTGCAGTGCATGATTTATAGGCCATTTGGATGCATTGCGGTCCTTATTGGATGCGCTGATAGGCCCAAATTGCCTTATGGGATGCTATTTTTATGGATGCTTTGCACATGGATGCTATTTTATGCTGAGGGACAGCTTTGACACATTGCAGGTGATGTAGTGATAGTGCTATGCTCTCTTGGATGAGATATTATTAATGCATATGCTAGTGGACAGTGTTTATGCTTGAGTCATTTGGCACTTATTGCATTTTGGATTGCCATTGCAGTTGGCATTTTCTTTTGGGCCAGATTCGATCATATGGATGCATAGTATATGCACATGAGTCAGATGCTTTGAGACATGAGTTTTGGTGATATTTCACTCTATTGTGGCATACACATTTGGGTGCACCTGGTATTTGGTGTGATTCTCTCTTGTAGGCACTAGCATTTGGGATTTTGCTTTATTTGCATTATGGCATCCTCTTCCATGTCTGAAAAGGAGTTTTTCAACATTCAAAAGTTTGATGGGACAAACTTTTCTTTGTGGAAAGAACAGATAAGGGATGTGCTTATTCAAAAGAAGCAGATTAAACCCTTGGCAGGGATTGAAGCTAAGCCTGCAAATATGTCTGAGGATGATTGGAATGAGTTGGATGCATTAGCAAAGTCTACTATTAGACTTCATCTTGCAGAGTCAGTTTATTTCACAGTAGTAAATGAGCAAACTACCGAAGATTTGTGGAAGAAACTGTGTGCCACTTATGAGAAGGAAACTGCCTCTAATAAAGTTTACCTCATGAAGAGGTTGTTTGAGTTGCACATGAAGGAAGGGGTCTCCATTGCTTCTCACTTGAATGAATTCAATATTATTTTCAGCTAGCTTCAGGCTCAGAAGATGAATTTTGATGCGGAGACTAAGGCAATATTTCTCTTATGTTCATTGCCATCCTCATGGGATACCTTCCGTATAGCTGTCAGTAACTCTACACCTCGTGGAGTACTGAAATTTGATGATGTTGTGGGTAGCTTGTTGGCTGAGGAGATTAGACGAAAGTCTATGGATGGCAACAAGCAGGATGCAGCCTTAAATGTGCAAAGGGGCAGATCACAATTCAGGGGGAAGTCCCAAGAAAGAGGGAAGTCTCGTAGCAAATCCAAGGCACGGAACATTGAGTGTTACCATTGTGGCAAGAAGGGCCATATGAAAAAGGATTGCTACAAGCTGAAAAGAGAGCAAAAGGATAAGAAAAAGAATGCAAATTGGGGTGCAAATCAAAAGGAAGAGAGTCCAAGGGAGGACAAAGGAAAAGTGAAGATCAAGGAGATCAATGCAGTCACACATGATAGTGACAATGACGTTCTCTTCATGTCTAGTTTATCTGCGGAGTTGCTTACCACTTCAGATGATGCATATTCTCGGGATAGGATTTTGGATTTTGGTGTTTCATTCCATGTTTCTCCCCATAGGGAATGGTTCTCCACTTATGACAGTGGAAAGATAGGTTGTGTGCATCTTGGAAATGACTATGCATGTGACATAATGGGAGTAGGTGACATAAAGTTTTCTTTTGCAAATGGGTCTGCATTTATTTTGAAACATGTGAGACATGTGCCTAAGTTGACCAAGAGTCTTATTTCAGTGGGTCAGCTAGATGATGCTGGTTTTCACAACACTTTTGTCTTTCAGGGTTGGAAAATTCAGGAGGGCTCTATGCTTTTGGCTAGGGGTTCGAAGTGTGGGACTTTGTATCCCTTACATGTATCAGGGGTATTTGATCATGCTGTTGCAATAACCGAGCAGCCAAGCACTTCTTTATGGCATTGCTGGTTGGGCCATATCAGCCAAAATGGGATGAAACTCTTATGCCGTTTGGGTTATGTACTGCATTTGAGTTTCTCTGATTTTGAATTTTGTGAGCACTGTCTCTATGGGAAGCAGACTAAATCAGCCCATAAAAGAAGGGGAAAGAAAGAGTTTGAAAAGCTTGATTTGGTGCATTCAGACGTATGTGGTCCCATGCCTACACGGTCATTAGGCAGGGCTGAATACTATGTGACATTCATTGATGATGCAACTAGGAAAGTGTGGGCTTATGCTATAGCTCGGAAGAGTGATGTGTTCCAGGTATTTCAGAAATGGCTAGCCTTGGTTGAGAATCAGTCAGGTAGAATGCTTATAATGCCCATGGACTGACAATGGTGGAGAGTATCTCTCGCATGACTTTCAGCATTTCTGTGATACACATGGGATTAAGAGGGAGTTGACATCCCCTTATACTCTAGAGCAAAATCTAGTTGCAGAAAAGATGAACCATACCATTCAAGAAAGGTTGCAATGCATGCTTTCCAATGCAAGTCTTTCTGGTGGTTTTTGGGCTGAGGCAATGAAGACTACAGATCAATAGATCGCCTAGTAAGAGTTTGGATGGTGGTATTCCTGAAGAGGCATGGAGTGGCAAGAAGCCCTCTTACTCTCATTTGCATATATTTGGGTGTGAGGCATATGCACATGTGCCAAAAGAGCTTCGAAAGAAGCTAGATCCTAAGTTTAGGAAATGCATCTTTCTGGGTTATGGTGAAAGTGGAGAGATGGGCTATCGTCTCTGGGATCCAGAAGCAAAGAAGATCATACGCAGCCATGATGTGGTCTTCAATGAGAAGAAGATGCATAAGGCACCCATGAGGGATGTGGAAATGAGGAGAATCACTTTCCAGGATGTGAATCCACCTACATATGTTGATAGACAGCAAGCTGTCCATGCACCAAATGTGCAAGAAATGGTACCACCAAGTACTCCCACAGGTATACAATCAAGGGTAGATGATGGATCATCTATTGGTGGAAATGATGAGCCAAATGTGGCTGATATGCAAGTGGGACAACAAGCTGAAACGCCCTTGAGAAGATCATCTAGAGTGTCTAGACCGCCTGATAGGTTTGTTCCAGGGGTAGACTATGTGATGCTTACTGATTGCGGGGAGCCTTCTTGCTACAAAGAGGCTATGATGCGCAAGGATCAACGCAAGTGGGAGTATGCTATGCAATCAAAGATGAGTTCACTTATGAAGAATAAGACTTGGGACTTGGTTTCTTTGCCACATGGAAAGAAAGCATTGCCATGTAAATGGGTCTACAAGATGAAGGTCACAGGTGATGATGTGCCTAGGTACAAGGCCCGTTTGGTCGCTAAAGGGTTCAAGCAAGAGAAGGGTGTGGACTTTGATGAGATATTCTCTCCAGTTGTGAAGATGACCACACTTAGATGGATGGTTGGACTAGTGGCATCAGAGGATATGGAGCTTATGCAGATGGATGTCAAGACAGCTTTCTTGCATGGGGATTTGCATGAGGAAATTTACATGGTGCAGCCGGAAGGCTTTGAAGAAAAGGGCAAAGAGCATTTAGTTTGCAAGCTGAAGAAGAGTCTCTATGGTCTTAAGCAAGCACCTAGAGAATGGTATCATAAGTTTGATGCTTTCATTCGGTCCCAGGGTTTTAGAAGGAGTGAAATTGATCACTGCCTCTACACTAAAAGGGCTAAGGATAATAGCTTGATAATCTTGGCACTATATGTGGATGATATGCTATTGGATAGCAAGAATACTTATGAGCTAGATGCATTAAAGGCCAAGTTGCATGAGGCCTTTGATATGAAGGATTTGGGACTTGCAGGTCATATTCTTGGTATGTGCATCACGCGTGATCGGAGTAGGAAACTCCTTTGGCTTTCACAAAAAGAGTATGTTACAAAAGTATTGCAGCATTTCAATATGGAGGGGGGGAAGGCAGTGAGTACGCCATGCAAAGACCAAACACATTGAGGTCAAGTACCATTTCATCAGGGAGGTACTTGAGGAGAAGCGCATAGAGCTTGTCAAGGTTCATACAGATGATAACCCTGCAGATATGCTGACGAAGAGTCTACCTAGTTAGTGGTTTGAGTATTGTCGTGTATTGATGGGCATTGGATAGTATGCTCACTGGTTGTTCTCCCTTAAAGGCACATTGTCCTTTAAGTGGGAGGTTGTGGGGGTTAAAGGTCACTGTGCCTTTACCCCGGTTATGTACAATACTCAAATACATATATAAATGAATGAAAAAGAAGATTAGGGTGTTTTGCACCCACCAAAACTTGTGTGGCTCTTTGTTTCTCTCTCTCCCTCTTCCGTTCTTGCTTTTGTTGAGAGCACTCTCACTATGACCTTCAACAGACACGCCATCTCTAGCGATTCAGTTGTTCAAGGCTCCCGCAACAAGCATTGAGTCGCCTCCTTCAACAGACGTCCACGACTATAATACCACCTCCAACCTTCTCTCTAAATGGCGACTCTTCCTCCCTCGACTCATACGACCTAAAACTGGGACCTAGGCTACCTTTAAAGGCAATAGCATCAAGTGGCTCACCCGGAGTTCTCTGTCTCCAAGGGCCAGCTATCCAGCACCGACCACACGGCTCCTCACAGTCTCCAAATGCTCCTGGCAATCTTGATGACTTGGACCCAAGAGTTGCCTCAATGACAAGCATTCCGTAGTGCCATCGTCACAGTGGCTCTTTAATCAATGACTACGGACGGCGGCTCTCCATTGACCCGCTTGAGCATCATCAACGAGACCTCTCCAAACACCATCAATGAACTCCTCGGCTCTCCAGCGAGACTGATCACCAGCAACGACCCTCTGCCCTATCTATGAGCCACCATGAACTCTCACGAGCTCTAAAGTTCATAGAGCCACCCAAAGAAACTCCAAAGCATTGCGCCATAGATGGCCGACCAATTCTAGATGTAGCACAGCAAAGTCTACTCCACCTGTTGTCACAGCACCAACAGCGGGATCTGCACAGGATCTCCAGCTACACAAACAATTTCTGCACTTGTAACAGATCCTGCCATTGCCCGAGCTCAGGTAGAATGGGATAAGAAAGATAAGTATGCATATCATCTGATGAAGCAAAATGTGCAAGATGTCATGCTAGGATAGCTCAACACCATCAAGACATCAAAAGAAGAATGGGATATGTTCCTAGCTCTCTACAAGTCCAAGAACACTTCCAGGATTCTCACACTGAGAAACCAAATCAACTAGAGTTTCCGCAACAGCAGGGAAATTGAGAGTGCTCTCAACGGAAGCAAGAACGGAAGAAGGAGAGAGAGAGAGAGAGAGAGAGAGAGAGAGAGACAGAGAGCCACAAGTTTTGGTGGGTGCAGAACCACCCTAATCTTCTTTTTCATTCATTTATATATGTGTTTGAGTATTGTACATAACCGGGGTAAAGGCACAATGACCTTTAACCCCCACAACCTCCCACTTAAAGGACAATGTGCCTTTAAGGGAGAACAACCAATGAGCATACTATCCAATGCCCATCAATACATGACAATACTCAAACCACTGACTAGGTAGACTCTTCGTCAGCATATCTGCAGGGTTATCATTTGTATGAACCTTGACAAGCTCTATGCGCTTGTCCTCAAGTACCTCCCTAATGAAATGGTACCTGACCTCAATGTGTTTGGTCTTTGCATGAAAGACCAGATTCCGTGCTAGCTGAATAGCACTCATGGAATCACTATGCAATGTCGGTACACCTGTATGAATCCCCAAATCTCCCACTAGCCGATCAAGCCATATAGCCTCCTTGCAACCCTCTGTGGCTGCAACAACATACTCAGCCTCTGTGGTAGACAAAGCAACGCACTTCTGTGCGCGAGACATCCATGACACTGCACCACCTGCAAAGGTGAACACATAACCAGAAGTGGATCTCCTACTATCCACATGCCCCTGCATAGTCTGAATCTGTGTACCCAAGTACACGCATGTCTCCTTTACCAAAGCAGATGCACATCTCCTTGGTACCCTTCATGTACCTCATGATGCACTTCAGTACCTCCCAATGCCTCTTTCTTGGATTAGCCATATACCGGCTAACAACTCCCACTGCAAATGCAATGTTTGGTCTAGTAGCTATCATAGCATACATATGACTCCCAACTGCTGATGCATAAGGAACCTTGGCCATCATGGCCCTTTCCTCATCTGATTTGGGACTATCTGTATGACTCAGTTTCACATATGGAGGCAATGGAGTACTCACTGCCTTCCCCCCCTCCATATTGAAACGTTGTAATACTTTTGTAACATACTCCTTCTGTGAAAGCCAAAGGAGTTTCCTACTCCGATCATGCATGATGCGCATACCAAGAATATGACCTGCAAGTCCCAAATCCTTCATATCAAAGGCCTCATGCAACGTGGCCTTTAATGCATCTAGCTCATAAGTATTCTTGCTAGCCAATAGCATATCATCCACATATAGTGCCAAGATTATCAGGCTATTATCCTTAGCCCTTTTAGTGTAGAGGCAGTGATCAATTTCACTCCTTCTAAAACCCTGGGACCGAATGAAAGCATCAAACTTCTGATACCATTCTCTAGGTGCTTGCTTAAGACCATAGAGACTCTTTTTCAGCTTGCAAACTAAATGCTCTTTGCCCTTTTCTTCAAAGCCTTTTGGCTGCACCATGTAAATTTCCTCATGCAAATCCCCATGCAAGAAAGTTGTCTTGACATCCATCTGCATAAGCTCCATATCCTCTGCTGCCACTAGTCCAAGCATGCATCTAAGTGTGGTCATCTTCACAACCGGAGAGAATATCTCATCAAAGTCCACACCCTTCTCTTGCTTGAATGCTTTAGTGACCAAACGGGCCTTGTACCTAGGCACATCATCACTTGTGACCTTCATTTTGTAGACCCATTTACATGGCAATGCTTTCTTTCCATGTGGCAAAGAAACCAAGTCCCAAGTCTTATTCTTCATAAGTGAACTCATCTTTGATTGCATAGCATACTCCCACTTGCATTGATCCTCGCGCATCATAGCCTCTTTGTAGCAAGAAGGCTCCCCGCAATCAGTAAGCATCACATAGTCTACCCCTAGAATAAACTTATCAGGCGGTCTAGACACCCTAGAAGATCTTCTCAAGGGCATTTCAGCTTGCTGTCCCACTTGCATATCAGCCACATTTGGCTCATCATTTCCACCAATAGATGATCCATCATCTACCCTTGATTGTACACCTGTGGGAGTCCTTGGTGGTACCATTTCTTGCACATTTGGTGCATGGACAGCTTGCTGTCTATCAACATATGCAGGTGGATTCACATCCTGGAAAGTGATTCTCGTCATTTCCACATCCCTCATGGGTGCCTTATGCATCTTCTTCTCATTGAAGACCACATCATGGCTGCGTATGATCTTCGTTGCTTCTGGATCCCAGAGACGATAGCCCATCTCTCCACTTTCACCATAACCCAGAAAGATGCATTTCTTAGACTTAGGATCTAGCTTCTTTCGAAGCTCTTTTGGCACATGTGCATATGCCTCACACCCAAATATATGCAAATGAGAGTAAGAGGGCTTCTTGCCACTCCATGCCTCTTCAGGAATACCACCATCCAAACTCTTACTAGGTGATCTATTGATCACATGCACTGCAGTCTTCATTGCCTCAGCCCAAAAACCACCAGAAAGACTTGCATTGGCAAGCATGCATTGCAATCTTTCTTGAATGGTACGGTTCATCTTTTTTGCAACTAGATTTTGCTCTGGAGTACGAGGGGATGTGAGCTCCCTCTTAATCCCACGTGTATCACAGAAATCCTGAAAGTCATGAGAGAGATAGTCTCCACCATTGTCAGTCCGTAGGCATTTAAGTGTTCTACCTGACTGATTCTCAACCAAGGCCAGCCATTTCTGAAATACCTGGAACACATCACTCTTCCGAGCTATAGCATAAGCCCACACTTTCCTAGTTGCATCATCAATGAATGTCACATAGTATTCAGCCCCGCCTAATGATCATGTAGGCATGGGACCACATACGTCTGAATGCACCAAATCAAGCATTTCAAACTCTTTCTTTCCCCTTCTTTTCTGGGCTGGTTTAGTCTGCTTTCCATAGAGACAATGCTCACAAAATTCAAAATCAGAGAAACTCAAATGTGGTACATAACCCAAATGGCATAAGAGTTTCATTCCATTCTGGCTCATGTGCCCCAACTTGCAATGCCACAAAGAAGTGCTTGGCTACTCGGTTATTGCAACAACATGATGAAATACTCCTGATACATGTAAGGGATACAAAGCCCCACACTTGGCACCCCAGGCTAAAAGCATAGAGCCCTTTTGAATTTTCCAACTTTGAAAGCCAAAAGTGCTGTGAAAACCAGCATCATCTAGTTGATCCACTGAAATAAGACTCTTGGTCAACTTAGGCACATGTCTCACATGTTTCAAAATAAATGCAGACCCATTTGCAAAAGAAAACTTTATGTCACCTGCTCCCACTATGTCACATGCATAGTCATTTCCAAGATGCACACAACCTGTCTTTCCACTGTCATAAGTGGAGAACCATTACCCATGGGGAGTAACATGGAATGAAGCACCAGAATCCAAAATCCAATCCTGGGAATATGCATCATCTGAAGTGGTAAGCAACTCTGCAGATAAACTAGACATGAAGAGAACATCATTGTCACTATCATGTGTGACTGCATTGATCTCTTTTCCTTTGTCCTCCCTTGGACTCTCTTCCTTTTGATTTGCACCCCAATTTGCATTCTTTTTCTTATCCTTTTGCTCTCTTTTGAGCTTGTAGCAATCCTTTTTCATATGGCCCTTCTTGCCACAATGGTAACACTCAATGTTCCGTGCCCTGGATTTGCTACGAGACTTCCCTCTTTCTTGGGACTTCCCCTTGAACTGTGATCTGCCCCTTTGCACATTTAAGGCTACATCCTGCTTGTTGCCATTCATAGACTTTCGTCTAATCTCCTCGGCCAACAAGCTACCCACAACATCATCAAATTTCAGTACTCCACCAGGTGCAGAGTTACTGACAGCTGTACGGAAGGTATCCCATGAGGATGGCAATGAACATAAGAGAAATATTGCCTTAGTCTCCACATCAAAATTCATCTTCTGAGCCTGAAGCTGGCTAAGAATAATATTGAATTCATTCAAGTGAGAAGCAATGGAGACCCCTTCCTTCATCTGCAGCTCAAACAACCTCTTCATGAGGTAAACTTTATTAGAGGCAGTTTCCTTCTCATAAGTGGCACACAGTTTCTTCCACAAATCTTCCGTAGTCTGCTCACTTACTACTATGAAATAAACTGACTCTGCAAGATGAATTCTAATAGTAGACTTTGCTAATGCATCCAAATCATTCCAATCATCCTCAGACATATTTGCAGGCTTAGCTTCAATCCCTGCCAAGGGTTTAATTTGCTTCTTTTGAATAAGCACGTCCCTTATGTGTTCTTTCCACAAAGAAAAGTTTGTCCCATCAAACTTTTTAATGCTAAAAAACTCCTTTTCAGACATGGAAGAGGATGCCATGATGCAAATAAAGCAAAATCCCAAATGCTAGTGCCTCAAGAGAGAATCACACCAAATACCATGTGCACCCAAATGTGTATGCCACAATAGATTGAAATATCACCAAAACTCAAAGCTCAAAGCATATGACTCATGTGCATATACTATGCATCCATATGAGCAAATCTGGCCCAAAAGAAAATGCCAACTGCAATGGCAATCCAAAATGCCAATAAGTGCCAAATGACTCAAGCATAAACACCGTCCACTGGCATATGCATTAATAATATCTCATCCAAGAGAGCATAGCACTATCAGTGCATCACCTGCAATGTGTCAAAGCTGTAACTCAGCATAAAATAGCATCCATGTGCAAGGCGTCCATAAAAAATAGCATCCCACAAGGCAATTTGGGCCTATCAACACATCCAATAAGGACCGCAATGCATCCAAATGGCCTATAAATCATCCACTGCAACCCAATGCATACCACGAATGAGCGCACACTGCTAAAATTACAACCAGAGTGATCTGCATAAGGTATGCTCAAGAAATCATAGTCCCACGGTAATGACCGCTACTCAAAATAAAACCTGAGATGCCTCAAAACATGGGCGCCATTGCATAATCGGACTCAACAAGAAAATCTGCAAATATCTCTCTTCTGCCAGAACTCCAAAATCCCAACCGATGAGTGAGAAATGGGAGTCAACACTTATCCACTGCCATGTGGCATAAATCTAAGGTTTCAAAACCTTAGAATGAAAAATGCATAACAGAGAGACGAAATCGAATACACAGAGATCTATAACTCCGAAAATCCTCCACCGAATTGCACAAGAACTGATAGGTAGGGGTTTTTGGGCGTCCAGAACGCAATGGGATAGACGGTTTTGGAAACCGTGGTCTCAATCACTGGGTCCAACACACGGATTTAAAAACGTTTTTGGAAACAGAGTTGTTTGTAAACTCCACTGGAGTGCAAATGATGAGCAACATAGAAGTTTTAGGACCTCTTGAGTCCACCGGAACTGACAGATCTGCAAATGGTTGCTCCAAACTTGAGAACACCCAGGCAAAAAAACGCAGAAACTGACACAGTGAGTCAGAAATCCAATGAAATGATCCCAAATTCAAGAATGAAGGTGTTTCCAAGCTCCTGAAGTGAAGTGGACACAAAAGCAAGCAATAGTTGCCTCTACAAGTACATAACCGGGGTAAAGGCACAGTCACCTTTAACCCCCACAGAAATGGGTCATGGTTATGTACTCTGGTTTAAAGACTACAACAAAAAGTCATAGCAGCAGGAGAGACTATGAATCCAACAAAAATGGTTCAAGTCATCCTGAATGGACTAGGAGAGGGATACGAGAATCCATTCCAGAGTATTGCCATTCAACGGCAAATTATGACATTGGAAGAAATTCAATCAATCTTACTTGGTGAAGAACTCATGACTCAGGCCATTCATGCACACAAAGGTCATTCTAATGATCAGGCATTCACAGCTTTAGATAGAAGCAGAGGCAGAGGTAAATCATTCCAGAGAAGTGGTAATCATCAGCAACAAAATCATCATCATCATCCTCAGCAACATCAGAATCAACAAAGCGGAAATCATTCCAATCGAGGAAGATTCTTGAGGGAATGCATCCTCCGATGTGTCAAACATTTAGTGCAACTACTGTCATAAGTTTGGACACTTTGAAAGAGATTGCTGTAAGAAGCAGTACGACCAAGGTGCTCAATCTAGCAGTAATTGAGGGAATTTCCATGAAAGAGTAAATCATCGTGGTGAACATTCTAGTCACAATCATTTTGCAATCCAAAATACACACTGATTGCAATCCAAAATAGGATTTCAGCTATCAAGTCGACCAAGCAGATCAAGATCCTTGGTACATCAATAGCGGTGCATTGTCTCACATGACAAATCATCAGGAATGGTTCACAGAGTTGAAACCATTAGAAGGTCAAAAGCATGTCATCTGCATAGCACATAATATACCAAGTCCAGTTCAAGGGACAGGAATTATCCCTGTTTGGCTAGTATGAAAGATGTACCCTACGTTTCAAAGCTTAGCAAGAACCTCTTGTCATCAGTAGGTCAAATGATAGAGCACAACTATCGAGTCATCTTCGATGGAGATGAATGCACTATGAGAGACAAATCCAAAAAATTTCAGCTAGTTGGAAAAGGTGTCAAGGAAGGAAGCTTGTACAAAATGCTAGCTACAGTACTAGATTTGCATGCCATGTCAGCTCAAGTGAAATAAATGCCACTATCTGCAAAATGGCACAAGAGATATGGTCATGTCAATTTCAAGAGCTTGCTAGATCTCAAGAGTTAGAATATAGCAATCGAGATTCCTAAGCTATATTACAAAAGCGAACCAACTTTGGTAGAAGCACCTCTTCAGCATGATGTATTCATACATACAGATGTATGGGGTTATGCCTAGACCCCTAGCATTAATGGTTCAGTTTACTACTTAACTTTGATCGACCACTACAACAGATATTGTTGAGTCTATTTTCTGAAGAGAAATTTGAAGTGTTTTCCAGATTTTAAGAATTCAAAGCCATGGTAGAAAACCAAACAAGCAGAAAGATCAAAGTCATGAGGTCAGATAGAGGAGGTGAATACATGTCTTAGCATTCATGAACTTTTACAAAGTCACGGCACATTATGCTTCTTTATTTTAGAATATACATATGCATAGAACAAAAACTGTGGTCCTGCAATCGTGTCGATGAAAATGCTCTTGAAGATTTACTTGGGATGAATTGGGGAACCAGGTCAAGCGACCAAAAGGGTGATGTGTTTCAATGTCATGCACAAAAATACAATGTGGTTACTAGATACCATTTGTCATGCCAAATGTTGTATTTAGCTTTTTAGTATAGGCATTGGAAGAAAAAAAATGGCCGGTGGCTTCCCTTAGACTCTAATGATGAAGACAATACGGGGGTAAGTTTGTCTATTGATGTTGAAGAGGGAGATGTCAAGAATGTGAATTTCACATTGTAATATTTAGTATTGTAGTTCCTAGCCGCCCTTCGCCATTGCCACCACTTAGAATCCCATCAGCATGTGAGAGATCACCAAATAGACTAAGGACTCCAACACAAAGCTCATGGTTACCGTCTCATTGAGTGGATGGACAAGGTCGCTTGTTGCTGCAATTCACCTATCATTCTCACCAGTGGTGAGATGGAAAGGTTAGATGGCTACAATTTTCCTATAATTCTTATCTATAGGTAAGATTTTTTGATCTGCATGGGTGCACCATAGTAGGTCATGCTATGTGTACACATAGAATAAGGTGGTATGATGATGAAATGTTTCCTTTATGCTTTTTCAATCTTTTTTAGGGATGCACATGATCTTTCTCTTTCATGCTCTTTTTTGCAAATAAGGAATTACCTTGGTTTCCAAAAGCTTTTTCTTATTCGGATTGCTCTAGAAACTATAGCTGCAGTGTAGAAGTCATTCATTAATCAACTAATTTAAGAGTATCAGATAATGGCCAGAAAGTTGAAGATTGAATAGAGCATCTTGGTCCAATAAGGAGCCTAATGAGTGATGGACTTATCCCTTCCTCCAAATCTTTGCATGGTTGCCATTGTGAGGAAACATTTGAGAGAGGAGGTTGCAATAAGGCAACTATAAGGAAGTTCATTCGCTCTTTTGGCTATAGTATGGCCAGTAATGAGCACCTATGCATCATGATATTATGTAACAAAGAATGGATGTTACAAGAACGCAGCATATGCGACAGGAAGTGAGAAATGGTATGACTTTGGAGTGTTTGAATTATGAACAACAAATATGAGAAAGAACTCTTGAAAGAATCGCCTACTTCAGTGAGTCGTCCTTTGAAACCTTCCATTTTCTTGAGGGTGGTATCCCTTAGTGCAGCATCACTCATGTCATGGTTCCGGCATTGCCGCTTTCTACCTCTCAAACTAATGCTTTTTCTTGACGATCCTTAAAGACATGGATGTAGCCTTCAAAGCCTCTTGGACAGAATCCATGCTCTCTGATGAAATTCCTAGATTTCGCTTGTGCGGAGTGCAGAGTTTTTGGATATTTGAAGGGTGCCTCTCTACGAGAGGAAGATACCCAAATCTGAGAAACTAACCAGGCCCATCTAGAGACTCCCTCAACTCTTGCTACACGAGACTATTCTCCATCTTATAGCCCTCAAATGCAGTGTCTCCATTGCACCCACGTTCAACTACTCAAAACAGCCTTGGAAAATTTGGGATTCAAAGTAGACACGATAGCATAAGGGGCCGCGAGGTGGGTAGAGGCTCATTCCAATGCTATTTTCTTCTTCTTTTTTTGGCGAGAAAAGAATAGATTTATTTATATATGCATGCCATTGCAATTTCTTAGCATAGAGTTTCTTTTATATTAAGAAGCAAATCCAGCAAATCACATTTAACCGTAAATTGTGCAATCATCTCATTATTAATCATGGATTTTTAGAAAGTTTTCTTGAGCACTTGTTGATGGATTGTCTGGAAAATTCCAATCAGCTTTGTCTGCCCAGCTGGGTTTAGCCAACCCCTTTGTGATGGAAGTACGCAAGGTTGATCTACGATGCTTGGAAGGATCGTGTTGAGGAGGATGCAACATGGGAGACATTACACAACCTCCAGAGGACATTCCCGAGTTTTTTAGCGAACTCAGGAGTGAGTTCTTAGAGGAGGGAAAGTATGTCATGTGCACGGATTGGTATCTGACATGTATTGGGTACACAAGACTAGCTCAGGTAGCCTGGGGAGGCTTAGACCTAGGCGCACTTGATTCTCGGGTTGAGTGGCAAGGGTATGAACCAGTTAGAGGTCTTCGCTATTTTTGGCGCTTGGGGCCCAGAGGTTTAGTTCTCAGGGAGCCGATGGGAGCAAGTTTCGTTCCCAGGTGCTAGGTCTGATCCTGGATTGAGTCGCGGACGCGCGCCTGCATCATAGCATAGCCCAAGGCCTAGCAGCAGATCCCAGGCTTCAAAGTGCCACCTGGTGGTATTGGACACCAGGCTGGTTTGGATATGGTTGGGAGTTAGTGCCAGTAGCTAAGCTCATGGATCAGAGGGGACATCTCCTGATTCAGGATCACATCCCGTAGATGTCATGGTTGGGTGGTGAGCAGCCTACTCAGTTTTCTCACATTGTGTGTGTTCTTGTGTTTGCTTGCAAATTAGAGGTTTCAGGATTGCTGGGATGTGTCACTATGGTCCAACTCACTGAAGGTGTAGTCAAGACCAAGTGGCATGTGTCTTTACTACAGAGATAACTTCCCCTTGAAGGGATATCATATAAAACGTTTTGCAAGTCAAGACCAAATTACTTAGACCATTTTTATAGATAAGAAATTGCATACTTTTGCTGGATTTACATAGAGAAGTTTCATCCTCTAAAGGGAGAGATCTACCACTATTAGAGCTGTGAACCAAGGAAATTTCCACTAAGTCTTTAAGCAACTATATACTGAGATGAATCCACAAACATTCCCAAACTCATCCTCTAAAAACACAACATAGTGCAGTTTCAATCTCACGATAGTCACTCATAAGATTGAAAACCATAAACACCATCACGCATAGCAGGGACTAGTTACTATGGCATCCCCCCTGACATCATCAGGGCCGAATAGTGGGTGTAGACCATAGTATAAAAATATGTTCTCACACATACAAATCCACACATACTATAAGCAACTGGACTAAAAACCATCGATGTATTTTTGCGTATTAGTCTTAAATTGTATATCTTTCTAACGACTCCCATGCTAACCTACGCCCACAAATAGAAAATGAACAAAGCACATGAGGTACTAAAATTCAAATTTGGTAGAGGACTTGCAAAACCTATTTTTTATCAACACTTTAGATATAAACTAGTAAGTGGTTGATCATTGGATTCAAAGCTTGCAGGATATGTTTGCTACTAAACTTAAAATAAGACCTTGCTAGAAGGAAGCTTTCTAGGTCATCAAGATCAGGGAGAAAATGATAGTGAATGCTATCATCTGATGGTCTCGCTTGTGAATTGAAGGAAATATGGCCCTTGAGGGGTCCGCTTTAGGGGCAAGGGACATATTCCAACACAGCCCTTGCCCCTACAGGGGACCCCCATATTTCCATTGGTTGTGTTGGAGTCTAGATGTGATTGGTACTAAGCAGTAGTAAGTGCCAAGTGCTACTAATAGTGCTAAATACTACCAAGTACTGCTACATACTACTAATACTGCTAAGTACTAAACAGTAATGCTAATCTTGATACTGCTACATAATACTAAGTGCTAACTAAGGTACTAAATACTACTAATACTAAATAGTACTAAGTGCTAACTAGTGCTAAATACTACTAAATACTACTGATACTAAATAGTACTAAATACTACTAAATACTTGTTGAAGAAGTGAAAGGAAAGCATGAAGCTGAACATGAAATGAGAATGCTTGCTTGCTTATGGAATGAAGAAAGGTGAGGTCCATATGTAGGCACCTCTACATGAGCCACCAAGCTCCACAATCATCTCCTCAATCAGCTCCTAGAATCTCTCAGTCATGCTATGTGGCATCTACCACCACCTAACAGTGCTTATGGCACCTAACTGTGCCTCTCACACACACACATAGAACCAAAGGTGTGCCTGGGGCATACACCTTGAGATATCCCATCAAACCCCCCTCAAGGGAATGCCTCAGGCTATGTCAAGGATACATCTAGTCTCATAGTTTCTCATGCCATCTCATGGTGGTCAAGGATAAATCTATGGCTAGGATCTCATGCTAGCAAGGGTTCCCAAGGGTGTGAAGTCAACAAAGGGATACATAAGACCTTCCAATGGTTATCTCCCCTGCATGTACATGCACACAATGTCTGCAGGAGGTACCATGGAGCAAAAACACATACACATGGCCTACATCATATGGTGACCAGAGGTGTTTACAAAGAACACAATAGCTTATTCCATTCATTTTGGAGGACTATCCAGGAAGAGTACCTTGACTCAACATAAAAGAGAGATCTGGAGCATATATGGAGATGGTTCAAAAAGCATAATAATCTTCATAGGAGGCCTCATCTTGTGGAGGCACATCAACTGAAAGTAAATTGGCAGTTTCTGGTTTTGTAGTTGCTTCCTTTTTGGCCTTACAAAACTTTTCATGGTGATTGTTTTTGCCACAATGTTTGCAAGGATTTATCTTGAAGCAATCTTTTGAGAGGTGATTAGTCTTCCCACAATGTTTGTGAGGTTGAAACTTGCCCATTTGAGTTTTTATGGCATAGGCTGTGTCATTTCCTCTTCGGAGTTCCTTGTGCCTTTCTTCTTCTTGAAGAGCAGTAATAAGACCTTTAAGAGTAGGATTAGGAAGATTTTTCAAAGTGGTAACAACATGATCATAATCTTCAGGCAAACTTTTGAGCAATACTGCCATTGCATCATCTGTAGTGATTGGAGAGTTGATAGAAGCAAGTTGAGTCATGAGACTCCGCATGTGATTGACATGGGCAGCCAAGGGAGTGCCACTAGCCATCTTCAATTCAAAGAAAACAATCTTAAGTGACAATTTTGAGATATGAGAGCTAGCACCAAAAATAATAGCAAGCTTCTGCCAAGCTTCAGAAGGAGACTCCAAATCAGAAATGTGATGAATATAGTCATCTCCTAAGCTAAGAGCAATAATACCATAGGCTTTCTCCTCTCTAGCAGGATCTCGTGCCGGGCGTGTAGGAGCTGAGGATTCTCCAGCATTAAAGGCTATTGAAGAAGAAGTTGAAGCAGGTTTGACAAGCCCCCAGAGGTTTTCCCTCATCAATGCAAACTTAACTTTCATCTGCCATGTGTGAAAGCCTTTACCATTGAACTTATCAATATTCAAGAAGGTAGCCAAGAGAGGGTCTAACCCAAAATGGGCAGTGTCTACTCTCTTACAAGGCTTGAAAGAGTTGAAAAGCTTCAAAGTACAAGCATTTAGTGTAGCAAAGACTTGTAACCAAATTCCATAAAAATCATAATGGAAATGATACTTCAACTTGCATGCTTCATAGAGGTGGCTAAATGAAAGTATTCCAAGAAAATCCAGGTATAGAAACCTAAAGAAAGTTGTAGCCACAATTGTACTAATGCTATTCAACACTTTAAAACATCAAAAATGCCAAAGTAGCATCTAATGTAGCACCAAACTCACAACATTGTCAAAACTGTCCAAAACAGAGGCCTGATCTTGGAGGGCTTGTATCTCACTCTTCAAAGCAAAGAAAAGAGGGTTTTCTAGGTAGAAATAAAGCTGGTATACCAGAGAAGAGCCACTAAAGAAGAGAGGCAAAATGCTCCATCACGTTGCCATAGCCAATAGCTTGAATGTCGACTAGTTTTTCGTCTGTTTCTCCCTCCCTGGTGGACCATTTCATTTCAAATCTAGACAGGGGCTAGCTCATGCTGTTGTGCAAGCATGGCTCAGAGGAATTTTGGAATGGCTGCTCCAGCAAGTCGTATTGCATGAAATAGCATCAGGAAGAAGGCAGCTATTGCGCGGTTTTGTGGGCACCATTGTCTAATTCCTCTGATGTGGAAGGTCACCCATATGAAGGGTCTCTCCAACCAAAAGGACCCTAGGAATGGTTGCTTGTAGGTAGAGAACTTAGCCCTCCAAGTGGTTGGGCAGAAAGGGGCAAAATGGAGAGGAAGGTGAAGAAGAAGAAGAAGATGAAGAAGATGACATGGCATAAATGGGCTCAAGGAGGATCATAGTGCTCTGATACAATGTTGAAGAAGTGAAAGGAAAGCATGAAGCTGAACACGAAATGATAATGCTTGCTTGCTTATGGAATGAAGAAAGGTGAGGTCCATATGTAGGCACCTCTACATGAGCCACCAAGCTCCACAATCATCTCCTCAATCTCTCAATCATCCTATGTGGCATCTACCACCACCTAACAGTGCTTATGGGCACCTAACTGTGCCTCTAGCACACACACATAGAACCCAAGGTGTGCTTGGGGCATACACCTTGAGATATCCCATCAATACTAATGATACTAAATAGTACTAAGTGCTAACTAGTGCTAAATACTACTAAATACTACTAATACTAAATAGTACTAAGTGCTAACTAGTACTAAATACTACTAAATACCCCATATTTCTCAGATCCAGGTGTCCAACTCCATATATGAGTTTGGCTTCGCTCTCAGAAAAAATCTCCAACTCCAATCAAAATTGCTATTGGTTTGTTGTCCTTAGTCTTTGGCTTCTCTTTGGTTGGAGTCGGAATAGAAGCTACTTTGCTATCCGTAGCCTTTGCCTTCTCTTTGGTTGCAAACTTCCTTGATGGTGTTTAATCTTCTTGGAGAAAGGACATCAGGCTTCTTGGAGGTGGGAGATGTGATGCCTTTGGGCTCATGGTGGTCTTCGGCTCTTGGTCTTCAGCTCTACTTCAAAGAGAGTAACATTTTAGTACTAGGACTCACACTAAGATGAAATAGAGTAAAATAACAAAGAGAGAGAGAGAGAGAGAGAGAGCAACAACAAAAGCAAAAAGTTTACATGTCGACAAAAAGAATGGCAAAAGACAATCGCATGCAGGTCCAAATATTGAATTATGGGGGAAAAGCATTTAGATAATGGAGAAAAAGCAAAGAACAAATCAACGTGGAAATTAGAAATTTAGAAGTTCGAAAGTGGAAGCTGGATATCAGAAGTTTAGAAGTTCAGAAGTTTGAAAGTGGAAGTGATAGAGTGCAAGTTCAAAAGTGAAACACCTGAGAGGAGACGCAGTGCATGAAAATGTGTGTATGAGCATGAGAATGCATATGTGAGAATATCTTGTGCATGAGAATCTATAATCAACAAATATATTAGTGCACATTGATTCCAGAAATCTCTCCATATAGCACACTACTTAGTACTACCACATTCTTGCCAATAGTACATACACCATAGCATGCTTTCACCCAAATGTGATTGTCCTAAACTAGCCTGGTGGTTGGAATATCATGCAATCGTAGCCTGGTTCATCTCAATCGCTAGTTATGTGAATGTCTTGAACCAGCGTGGTTGAACAAACATTAGTTGTCCATCTCGGTGGCGTGGTTGAGCAGAAATTAACAAGAATATATTTTGCGATAGAATAGCATTATATTGTTTATTTACTAAACCAGCATGGTGGTTGGAACATCGTGCAATTATGGCTACTTCAGTTCAGTCACCAATTATGTGATTGTCATGAACCAGCATGGTTGAACAAACATTAGTTATTGACCACCCCCCTTGGTGAAATTAATGTGTTTCTTAGTACTTAAATTTGTTAAATTTAATTTCCTGCTATTTGGGTCATATACCACTATTTCTAGACTGGGATGGCTTGGACTGAATGTGATGGTCCTAAACCAGCCCACATCTAGTTCAAGACAAACAGCAAGCAGTTACTAACATAAATTGTGATTGAAACTATGCAATTCAAAAATGAAAATCAATATATTGTTATTTACTAATTGTGAAATTCAGAAATGAAAAGCAATATACTTGTTATTGTCTAATATGTGAAGTTGAGACCGTCAGGCTAAACCACCCCAGTGGTTGAAATTGTGATAGTGTCCTAAACCATGCCGGTGGTTGAAATTGTGACTGTCCTAAATGTGTCCTAAACCAGCCCGATAATTGAAGTTGTGACTGTCCTAAACCAGCTCGATAGTTGAAATTGTGACCATGCTAAACCAACATGGTGGTTGAAAAATGTTTTGCTTCATTATATACTTTAATTAGACTGTGTTTTGTATTGTTTTAGTAGTGCAAAACGGGGGCTCACTGTACTGTTGTTCCATTTAAAAGAGGGCTCACTCTTCTATTGTTCCTGCATGTTGGGTTAGTAGATGGAGTTGTATCTCAAGTTTATGGATTCAATTGGGTAGAGGAGCTTTGAGCCTTGTAAGCCCTGGTACATCAGGAAACTCAAAGAAAGGAATGTTTGTTGTTGCAGAACACACATAGACTTTGACCTAGCCGGCAAGCTATGGATGATTTGAGATCTGGATGTGCTGGAGCATTGCTCCATGGGGATCGATGCCCATGCCTCCGCAATGAATGCGCAGTCTGTAGGCCACCTAGATCCTCATCCTGTGTTGCAAGGGAGAGCAAGGTTTGTAGCCTAAGGTCTTTGTTGGAGCCAGTGGTTTGTTCAAAGGGAGACCGTGAGTGGCACCGCATTGAATGCATACGTGGCACATGCAAGCATTGCAATCTAATGTTGAGATGGAGTGACAAACAATGGAGAGACAAATGACTTGCCACACTTTGGGGAGAGTTTTGATAACCTCAGTGATTGACTGTTTAGAAGAGGGGGAGGTTTTTTCAACATCATGCCCTTATTCTGGTTAGTAAGCTCTATAATGGCAAACAAGCTAGTATTGGTGCTATGTTTGGAGACCGTCATGAAGTGGTGGAGACCTAGCCTATAGTGGCAGATAACCAGGTCCTACTTGAGAATACAAGTCCTATTCTATGCCTATCCATGGGCAGCGGAGAGGAGAAGTTCCCTACATACGAGAAGTTCCAAGGCATAAGTGTAAGAAAGTGCTAACTACGAGGTGCTTGTATTGTCCCCTGCATATACGAGGCACCAGTTCAAAAGTGTAAGAAAGTGCTAACAAGGGCAAAAAGTGACACAAGCTCTCGCCATAGTGGTGGTGTTGACAAGTGCTAAAAGTATTTATAGAAGTCTCACAAAGACAAAGTGCTAGCATCTTTGGATGTAATATCTTTTCTTAAATGTTTGCTTCGGATGTAATTTCTTTTGTTTTAATTTTGATGTAATACTATTATCGCAAAAACTTTCGAATGTAATTTCTTTTGTTTCAATTTCAATGTAGTACCATTATTGCTAAAACTATTGTTGTTGTTACTTTGATAGTGAAACTGGCTCTAAAGAAACACAAATGGCATATTTCTACCCTCATTCAAAAGGGAATCTACCCTAAACACTATATTAGGTAATGCTTCAAAGTCCCACTTTCAAAAAAGGGGTTAAGAATTAGCCACATGGTTAGACCTTAGCCTTTATTTGAAAGTGGGACATTGGAGATTCCCAAATTCTCTAATATAGTGTTCCCTCATGAAAAGCTCAATGATTCCCATGATGTTGTAAGATGGCTTACAACCAAACTTTCAACTGGCACACATTCAGCATACAATAAACAAAGCCTTAAGAATAGTGTAGTGCGTAGAGTGTTCCTTGAAGTGAAAGTGGATAAAGTGAAAAGGAGAAGCCATCACGATTGCAAGAAGATTAAAGGAGTTTATGGTTTGCACAAAATATGGGGCTTTTCAAACAAACACATGATCAAAACAAGAAAACTTTCTTGTTTTTGCAGTTCATGCATCATAGGGGATCATGACAATTGTGAGAACATTGCAACTGTGAAGACATGGGAGCGAGTTCAAGTTTTCCCTCTATGTTTAGATGAAGTGACAAACAATGGAGACACAAACAACGACTTGCCATAGTTTGCGGAGAGTTTTGATGACCTCACTGACTACTTGGAAGAGGGGGATAACTTTGCAGTTGTCACTACCTCTGCAGAGAATGAGGAAGATGATCCATACTTTGTCTTGTAGTGGACAAAACCTAAGCACAAGGTTGAGAAAGCATTAAAGGCTAATTGGGGAACAACCTATGAGAAGTGGGATGTAATAGTTGGAGCTTTCTGATACAAAAAAACATCCAATAGAGGCCACAATTACGAACTGCTACATAAGAGTCCACAAACATTTGTGTACTCTCATCTAGTAAGAGCTATTAAGTTCTAGAAGCAACCTGTGCCACAATGAAAGTAGCATAAGAGTGTCTTCAAATTGGATTTAGACATGCATGAACACATCTTGAGGTGTCTTGGTGGGGACGACTAAGATAGTACTAAGAAAATAAAGTCTCATTGCAGGGAAACAATATTTCACTTATCGTGGAAAATGGAAAATATATTTAAGACTACGCTTCTTTTGGTAAATCCCAAACTAACCACCATGCTTGTTTTTGTAATTGTTTTAATCCCACGCTTGCTTTTAGTATAACCCAAAGAACCACCGCACTTGTTTTAGTATCCCATTTCTAATTCACAAATCCTAAACAAATGGATTGAATGTCTTGTAATAATATAAGTAAACCACCGCACTGGTGGCCTCTAATATCCTAGAGTTGAGCAATCAACTACCGTGATGGCGACCACTTATTTTGCAGCTACCGCCATGCTATCCTAAAACTGTTGCAAAGTTCTATACTAAAATAGTCCCCTTTAGGCTAGTTCTATTATCTATTGTTAGATTTCAGCCATTGGGCTAGTGACCACAAGTCCTAAATGAATGAATTGTATGCCTTTCATATTGTAATAATAGTCGAAGCAAACCACCATGATGGTGGTAGTTAATATCCTACTATGCAACCAACCACCACTTATCCTACACTACCGCCATGCTATTATAGCATCTTCTTTCTCGCTTCTAATAGCTGTAGTACCAAGCAGGCACATTTTGATACCTGCAAAGGTAATTTGCTACTTGAAACTCAGCTTTTATTGAAAAGCCAACAGTATTAGAGGGTTTGTCAGCCCCTAATAAAGACCCGTGTAATATATATCCAAGATCTACTATTATACAGAAAAACAAAGTAGCCAAAGTTCCAAGAGATCAAGTCTGAGTTCTCTGAGGAACTTTATATTTATGCAAGGCTTCCAGGACAATGGCCAACCAACCACTTATCCTGTACTACCGCCATGCTATCTTAAAATTGTTGCAAAGTGCTATACTAAAACAGCCCCCTTTAGGGTAGTTCTCTTTATCAATTGTCACATTTCAACCCTCAAGTTGGTGATCACAAATCATAAACAAATGAATTGTATGCCATTCATCTTGTAGTAATAGAAGGAAACCACCACACCAGTGGCAGTTAAGATCCTAGTGTGCAACCAACCTCCAAGCTGCAACCCGATACATTGCTAAAGTATTTTTTAGAGAACATTAATAATTCAATAGATTACATACAGATTACATAAATTACATCTCAAATACTCCTTTCCTTTAGGGGGCTAGTTCCACATTGCTTTGGGTAGGTCATCTGTTTGAGCTCCCAGATACAGTAGGCTCGTCCCTCCTTGCTCCTTTCTTGAAGGGGGATGGTAAATCCTTTTAGGGGCTAGTTCCACATTGCTTTGATAAGATTACCTTTCTAAGCTCCCTGATTGCAAGATCGTCCCTCTTTGCTCCTTTTTTGAAGGGAGTTGGTTCCTCCCTTTAGGGCCCTGTGGACCCTCCCTTCATGTCACCTTCTCTTTCCTTGCTTTGAGCTCCTTGGTTGTAGGATCAACCTTCTTGCTTCTTTCCCAAAGGGGCCTGGTTCCTCCCTTTAGGGTCCTTTTCTTCACAGTCATGGGCTTGGGATTCTTCAATCCAAGCTCCTTTTCTTTTGGAATTTTTGCCTAAATGGCAAATTGAGCTGTAGCATCTACTTTTTGAATGTGGATAGCTTTAGAGTAGGCAACATTAGAGGAGGTTTGAGGTCACAAAAGGGCCTCATAAGGAATTATAGATTAAGGAAGAGATTAAGTTAAGAAAAAGTGACCTACTATGGTAACCCAAGGGTATAAGGGACCCCTGGCATTTACTAAGCTAACATGGGTCATCTTGGCCCTTGGATGGAGGATGGATCAAGGGCCTAGGATGCCTTGGATGGGGCCAAGGTTCAATTTAGTGGCCTCCAAATATAACAAGGGGAAGGCCTAATAAAGTGGGATAAGGCACTTCATTGTAGGCTATTAGATCTATTCAAGATCCATGGTGGAGATGGAGGCGCTTCATGAAGGGCTAGGATTGATGCACTTCATGAAGGGTGGAGATCACAAGATGAAGATGGATGGAATGGATTGAAGCACCATATTGGATGGTCGAGATTGAAGTACCATTTTCTCTCACCTCCTCCCTTCGATCCATGCTTGATCTATGGCCCATATTAAAGCACATTTTGCATCCATCCCCTCCCTTGGATCCATCCCTTGATCTATGGCTTCGATTGAAGTGCTTTCTTCTCTCATCCCCTCTCTTTGATCCACCCCTTTATCTATGGCCTAGATTGAAGCACACTTTCCTCTCATCCCCTCCCTTGAATCTACCTCTTGATCTAATGCTGGCTGAGAGTGATCTACCATAAATTTGAATGTGAACCTTGGATTAGAGACTAGATTAATGGTGGCTAGGAGTGAGGACCATGGGTCTAGAGCATGGATGAGGGGTCTCCCCACCCATAAATGCACAACATGTCCTTTTTTACACCTCAATGTACCATTTTCCCACACAAAGGAGCACTCGCATTGGGTCTCATTGGTACACCTCGAATCCCTCTCTAATCCCTTGAAATTATGAAACACTAATTGGAGGCCCTTTTGAGACCCCAAATCTCCCCTAATGGCACATTTGATTTGCCCGTGACGAGGATGCCCATTTCACAACAATTGGGAATGAGCCAAAGTCTAGATTGAGCAATCGGATAGCATAAATTTGTTTCATGATCATTAATAAAATAAAATAAAACTCCCATGCATTGCTAGGGTGCCTAGGGTGCATGTGCAATGAAAAATGTTTTCATCCATATTGGATCTCATTCATCCATGATTAAGCTAGCTTTTGACATAAGTCTACTATGCATATATTATGAATCTAGCTACCAGTAATATGCCACAACTGATCATAAGTGTTGCCCCCATTTGTATATCATATCTTCATGATAGATCTGTTTTGACTTGACAACTTGAATCTTTAGGTGGATTATTTACCTTAGGGGGGTGACTCATAAATATGTAAGTGTAGCACATGGGTTCAATAGAAAGACTATTTTAAATCCCATTTTTACACTTTTTTCACATACATATAAAGGGGGTATTCATAGATTGATTAGAAAAAGGGTGTGCTTCATTCATGATAGATTTACAGATAAGGGTTTTTACAAATAGCCCTTGAATGCACATGACATATAGGATTTACAGATAGTGATCTCACTCTAGTTTGAAAATCTCTCATGATGAGAGACTACTTTTCAAAACTTTCAAAACCACTGCAAGATCGTGCACAATCTTATCGTAATCTTGTTGCAGGGTCTTGTGCTTAACTTTCCAAAATTTCAAAAGTGGTTCTACATAACAAGTTCCAGTGTGGCTACTGCAACTTGCTCCATCGTGGTTGCTCTATGCATCCTTCTTGGTAGCCTAGAGAGATCTTCTCCATCATGGCAGCTCTCTGCCCCATCCTTCCTAGCCTTGAAGCTATCTCGTAGCTCCTATGTTACTGTTCTGGTTTCTACATTCTCTCTTTTTAGTTCATCCATCATCTGGTCTTTTTCAATGTTCAATGCATTCTTCATGTTGCAGAGCCATATGTAAAGAGCCTCCTTTTCAGCTCTGTGATCTTCAAGATACTTTTGCATCATTGCTAGCTCATTCTCTATGCTTTACCCATTCATTATGACATCTTCAAGCCTATCCCAGAGCTCCTTGATGCACTTCTCTGCTTCTTCTCTTCTCTCCCTTTCCATGTGAACCATTTTTACAGCAGCCTCAACTTTCTCTCATGCTATAAGGCCCTCACTTCTGCCTCCTCTACCTTGTCTTCTACACCCTTCCAAAGAAGTAGATCCAGTAGCTTGTCACTGTAGAAGGCATGAAACTTACATCCCCCAGCTTCCACTTTGAGCTCAAGGTGAAAGCTCCCATCAGCACTACCTCCCTGATTGCTAGTTCCACTCTCCTCCACACCTTCCTATGTACCTCCAGCCACAACCAACTACTACAACCTCCTCTCCTACTGCTCACAGAGCATCCGTGATGCCTTTCTCCTTCATGTGATCATATCCAACAACTATTTTCTTGCTCTCAGAGCATCCGAGATCCCGTCACCCTTCTACTTCATGCAATGGTAGCTACCTTGATGTGGTTTCTCTCCTACAACTCGTGCGCACACACTCATAGCCCAGGGTCTTCCAATTCCCTAGCCCCCAAAATAGATGTTTAACAATTTCCACAACTGTACCACAGAACCATCATAACAAACTAACCGCCATCCATCTTGTGATTTTAGTATGCACCGGCAACCAAGCATGAGCTTTTTTCCAAAGCAAGAACCGCATTTTACCTGGGAGCAATTTTTTCCAAATCTCCCTAAACCATTTCTTCCACCAGCCGTCACCCCTACGCAACTTCCAAGTCCCATTCAAGTCATGCCCAACCACACTCTTCTTCAACAATTCTCTGTATGCCACCCTTTATGAAATCTTGGTAAGATTAGTGCCTCCCACATTCCAACAATTGATTCTCCAATGTGCCAAAGGAATTGAGTTGGACAGCCACAACTGATGAGGCACTAAAGCCACCACCTTGGATAAAAAGTGGGCATCCAAATTAGACAAAGAAAAATTTGCAACAGCCTATCCCAATGGTTTCCAAAAAGCCTCTTTTACATCCCACCAATAACAAACTCCTTTTCGATGCAATGACCTAGCCCGATTAATCGAATCGAGCTAAAGTCTCTCCATTAGTAGAAACCGCATGGCCCCACCATACATGCTCCAAAAGGCTTGCATCACCACGTAACCCCAACCTTCCCTTTCAATTTAAAATTCCCATACATTGCTTCTAAGCTGAATCTAGCCCAGCAATCATATCGGATCCAGAGATTTCAAGAGGAAATCATGACATGATCTTATCATAGGGCATTCCAATGCCCTATACCTTTACCTGCACCTTGGTCCACATAATAGAGGACCACCTTATCCCCATGGTGGCGAGACTCAAAATAATTTGGGAGCCATTTAGCTAAAAGCAATGTATTCCTCAACCCCACATCAGGGAGGGACAACCCACCCATCATCTTAGGTAGCTTGAGCTGCTCCCATGGAACATAGTAAAATCTTCTGACCTGGCCTTCTTCCGCCCAAAGAAAAGCTCTAAGCAACCTATCCACCTCCTTCCAATGACTTTCTTTAAAATCCCACACCAACGCAACATACGTGGTTGCAGTAGCCAGCACATGATTTATGATGAGGAGATGGGCATTCTAGCCTAATGGTAGCCCATGCCAACTTTCCAATTTCTAGCATATCCAATCTTTGAAACATAAGAACCTTTGATGTAGACTAAGACTCAGGCCTAATGGGGCTCCAAATAAAGGGTTATCTTGCCACAAAGTACCCATCTGACCGGAAGAAAGATAGCCCAATTTGGTAGAGGGTCCAAATTTACCCTGATAGCAAAGTCTTTGGTAAACTATAAACTGACCTAGAGATAAAGAACCAAGATTAACATCTACAGATAAAGAACCCACTTCCATATCCCTGCTCACCATATTTACCAAATAAAATTTAATTAGATCCTTCAAGTGAATAAAAAATTAAACATTGAAGCCGTCTGAGCTTGGAGAGTGCTCTTTCTTCATATGAGAGAGGGCATCCCAAAACTCAGAAATAGTTAAAGGCCTTGCAATCCTTATAATGTCCTCAACTGCAACTCTAGACTTTACAGAGGCTAGAGCCCAAGTAACCTTTTCTTTCCAAGCCAGATCATTCACAAAGGGAGAGCCTGCAATTGCAGCTAATTCAAATTTAAAAACCTCAACCATTTTCCAAAAATCTATCACAATATTACCATGGATATCTTGCACCCTATCAATATTATCCCTCACATATTTTCTTCTAACTGCTTGAAAAATAATTTCGAAGGACAATCACCTAAATTCAACCAGAGTTGTCTGCTACACATCCGAGACTTTTCTTCCTTTAAGAGATCTAACCCCTTAACTGAGAGAAAAGGATCCCTCGGGGTACGTTGAAGTGCATCTCACCCAAACTAAATTGCCTTCCTCACTACAAGCCTTTGCTTGGCCTAACTCTTGGAATAAGTATGAACTCTTTTGATACCTACATCCCATCTAGCACAAGGATTTTGTATTGAAGTAGTACAATTCCACCATATCCTCTTGATTTGATGATTGCACTAGGGAATTAATAGCCATTTATCATTGCATTTGAATGGAACATCTAAAGATCTACCCATTGTTAAAGGAATGGAAAAAGACTAGGAAACCGAGACATTATTTGAAATGGCAGCTAAACTAAGATACCCATCTAGGAGGCCCATTAAGAAGTTTGTATAGAAGGGGTTTTATATTTTTATAGAGTTATAGAAAAAATACATACATAAGGGTTTTTAAATTTCAAAACATGAAAATTTCCATACATAAGGGACACTTTATTCATCTCAAATTTTACAAAAGGGGTGTATATAGTTTATAAAAATCATAGGTAGGGGGTTTTTTAAATACCCTTGCTCACACACGATATATGGGATTTTTACATAGTGGGCCCCTCGGGGATACCCACTGTTCACATGGGGGCTTTTAGCCACCATCCCTCATGAGAGCACTAAAATATGTCAATCTTGGAAGCATGAAAAATGTTCCCCCAATCTTTTATTAATCCATAAAAAACCCAGAAGGTTCTCCCTGTCCAACTCAATGCAATCAATCAATCACCAACCCGGACAAAGAATCTCTTAGGCCTCTATCTCTCTACCCATTAAACCCACACCAGCATGTGATCTATCCCAATCATCTTCTACCATCTTCCAATCTCCACCAAGAATCCAATATGCATCAGATAAAGCATTTTTCAAAGCTTCCCAACACTGATCGCATGATACTGATCCATTAGGGGCATAAAAACTAACCACATTGAACGAGAATCCTACGATTTACACATTAGCAGCAACAAACTAGCCTTCATTGTCACAAAAGATCTCCTGCAAATGGACTAAGTTTCTGGCTAAGATGGTCATTCCTCCACGACCTCTCACAAGATAATTAGCTATGACTACATATCCCGGTATTCCAAAAGCATACCAAAAATTATTTTCCTCCCCACACTTATATTCGTGTAGAAGAACAATATCCAAGCAGTTTCTACTCACCATAGATAGACAGCGTTTTTGTTTTGCTATCCCACAACAACCGTGCAAGTTCCATGTGAAAATTTTCACCACTGAGAATTGTGAAGTGGGTTTCTCATTATGCAATGGCCCTGACCCGCATCACACAAAAAATAAAATCGATTTTATTTTCCAGCGTGCATATTCCTTGTTGCATCTTTGATTCTCTTAGGCATTACATGCTCCATCATACCTTTGCTTCTCTCAGACTCAGAAACGTTGTTTTGATTTTGGTCCTCCCATAATCTCTTCCTTTCGGTAGCTTCAGGCATCTCAATATCTGGTTCCTTCTTAGTAGCACAGCCTTCCAATGGCAAGTTAGCCCAATGGAGCCCGTCCATGACTCTACCAATTAATTTGGAATTAGACACCAGACACTCTTCAATATTCCCACTTGGCCTCTCAAGGAGCAAACAGACGGACCAATCCTCTAACTCTTTCTGAGAATCCAAACCATCAAGAATAGCAAAACTTGCATCTTCCAGTGGAGTATATTCACAACCTTTACCTGGGCCTTGCTAAACATTTTGGCATCATCCACAACATGCACCACAAGATTCTCAGAAAAAGGCCATCCGTTGTAAATATGAACCACTTTGCCTCTCCTTGTGACAAATTTCCACGGATTAACAAATTTAGAATGTTAGGGCTTACCAAAGGAATTGAAACCCACATTGGCTGCACCACATTCATCTTTTGCTTTTGTCTTCCTAGGTAGGTCAAGTGCACTAGCATCTCCACTGGCATCTTCGAGGCCTCTACCTAGCCCTTGTTGGCAAGAAGCTTTTGAGAAGAGTCTGACTGACGTTCCTCTTGAGCAATCTGCAAATCATTCTTTGCGACAGCATCACGTACATGTCCATCGACGGGGGGCCTCTGGCAATAGTCTTGTGCTCTCTTGTCGGGAAGGGCAATCCCTTGCATGGTGTCATGTCTTCTTGCAAACATAGCATGCATCAGGGAATGCCCCAAAATGAGCCCTCTGGCGAAGAAAACCTCCATCCAGAAGCATGATCCGCATGAGATCAGGATCCTCCAATCTACGATATCACACATGGGTGATATCTTCGAGTTAGTTTCATCAAGAAGCTAAAATTTTATATTGGGGTGAAAAGTTAGTATGCCCTAATAAAAATATATGTTTAAGACATTTTCCAGGATTTGAAAGTTGTATGCAAAAAAATTTAAAGTTTCGCCATGATTTATATTTTTTCCTTCCAAATTCAAAAGAAAATACATAAAAAAGTACTAAATTCTACCGTTATTGTGAAACTTAGAAAAATGAGCTTGAAAACTTTCGCCAAGATTTTATATTAATGTATAAGAATAACTTCAATAAAAATATCCCTAGTATTACATGATCCATGCTTTCTTGAGGCCCTCGGGGGGGTCACTATGTATAAAACCTCTATACCACGTGCGTTCAAGGCCTATTTCTAAAATCCCTTATCTGTAAATTTTTCATTAATAAAATGTACCCCTTTTCTATTCAAAGACTCTCACCAATTAAACAAGCTAGTTTTGAGCAAAATAAAAAATTGCAACAAGCTAGATACCCAAGTGCAATATGATAGTAGAAACAATCTGGTTTGGATATGCTGTAAATCCTAAATACAGGATGTTAGGATGTGAGGATGGAGACCAATTTTAGTTCATTTGGAGTATAATTATGGAAAGCTGAGTGCTAAAAATGTGAGGTTTGGAGGATCTTAGTATGTTTTTTAGTTTAAAAATCTGAAGAATTTTCCAAGAGTTGAGTTGCAACGAGTCGTTTTGCACCATACTAATGACCATTATAAACTAAACCGTTTTCTTTAAATGGGCATTCTTGTAATTTAGGTCCATGCACTTGTTATTGTTGCCAAATACACATACTGTTAGAAATTGTATCGACAAGGATGTTGTCAAAGGGGGTATGTTTCGAGGCTTGGACGTACCTTTTCATAGAGACGTCACAGTCGCTTACACTGAATGGAACGGTCTGTCAACGCTTGCATTGGATTGGCGTTCTGTCAATGGTGGCTCCGAGGTGGCTTCGATGCTTCCCATATGCAAGGCGACACTCCCCATATCTCCTTGTCTTGGCTTGCATGCAAGTCTGTTCATGCACGTCTTCACCAATATTATGGTTCGGCTTTGAAGCCTGCTTATATATGTCGCACATGCATTGCACACACAAGCGCACACAGAATACTGCTAGCATGGCTCGCCCAACTATGGCTGCAATCATGATTCTTCTAAGCTTCCTCCTCGTGTTTCTCGGCTCCCTCAACACAGAATTTGCGTTTCCAGGTCCTTTCATGCGCACACGTCGACAGATATTTGCATTGGCGTCTTGGGTTTTAGCTGGTTGACAGCATAGTACACAGCATAATAATAAGCATGTTCTTCATTCCTTTTCGCATACGTTAATGTGACACCTAAAACGCTATGAATCGCCATCTGCAGGCATCCGACGCCGGCAATGCCTTGAAAGCAGCTCAGGAATCCCCAAGCCCTTGCAACTGTATCGACTACTGCAACCCAAAGAGTCTACCTTGTTATAATTTTCTTATCTGCGTTCAGTTCTGCGGCTAGAGGTAATATAAATTTGTCGACAGCTGCACTTATGATACAATAATATCAGCAGTCTCTGATCGTGTTCGATTAATTGGTAATTTACTACACTGTCGTTTGTAATACCTTTGATTTTCGGGCAAATTTAGATCTTATAATATATATGCTTCTTCGACCAAAAATCCTTGCAATGATATCAATTATAGGAAACCATACCATGACTAACCTTCGTTTGAAATTTCGAGATTGTAGCAATTTCTAGTATCTATTAAGTAGATTAGCGCAGCAAGGCAGCCTTTCCATCATGAAGCACTTAATTATAACTAAGTCGAAATTGAACTTGAATCTTAACATTTTATCAAACTCTTAAAGGGAAAAAAAGAACGAGTAAAAATATGGACATGATACACGACACAGAGTCCTTTGGGACTTGATCCTCCCTGCAAATGTCAGGGGTGGTGATTTATCATTGACTTGGTGATGCCCATATTGTTTTTGCAATTTGGGAGTTGAAGCCCAACAAATACATGGATAAGGTGACGCTTATAAGAGCTCATACCTTAACCTTATTGCAGACTATATAATATTGTCACATGGACTACAATCATATGAATAAATGTGTCAATATCTTTCGATCTTACATCCAACTTAGCTTTCCTTTCTCCCTCACATCGAGAACATGTATCAAAAGAGAGGAATGTTGTAAGAATTCAGATGGAAACCAAGCAATTTTGAATGGATGAGAAATAAAAAATATTTGTAGGATAATATATAATATATATTTATTATAACCACACATAGTGTGGGTGGGGAGGTGGTGCTCTTCCTTCTCCAAAGAGTTATAATTTGAGGAAACAGGCCCTTCCCTGGGCATTGAGAATATAAACGTCGAGAATATAAATGCCAAAAATATAACTGCCGAGAATAAGTCTCGCAAATGGATAAGATACTAACTGGATGTCAATAGCCGTAATCATATACTATTTTTTTATTATTGTCTATCTTTAACTAATCTATTTGCCTTTTGAAATCAGTTTCAAATAATTGTTCTTTTCCTTACACAAACAGGTAAAGACACCAAAATACCATGTCCAAAAAAGTTGAAGACTGGTACAAAGCAAGCTGAAGCTATTGAAAATAAGAAATGTGAAACTCCTAACATTTCAAATGTGTTCATAGACACTAAGAAAGAACAATAGGTAGAGCGGCATGCTTCGTGTGGAAAAGAAGACAATGAACAACTATCTGATGGAAGTCGGTTGGAAGATGACAACTCCTTAGAAGATGTTGGGGATCAGGAATATGATGAGGATGAAATGTTGGACAAGTAAAAAAGTTGTAGGTAGTGGCACAGGGGGACCTTAAAGTTGCAGAGGAGAGAGGTAGGACTGTTTTTTTTCTATGTGGCCAAAAGAGGGTATCTTTATAAGTTCTTGTTTTATCTAGTTCATTTATTCTTATTTTATATATTGCATCTATTCATGTATTATATATTGTTCAGCAAATGAAAGTTTGCCAGTTAAGGAAGCTCTTACTAAGATGAAGCACCACATACAACACAAGAAGAAATCTGCTATGCAGTCATTGTACAGAACCAAGAATATAGAGAAAAAGGAGGGTATGTATTTTTTTGTGAAGATGCACATTTACAGTCTTTTGTGCATAGCACCTCAAACACATTTTTTATTTGACTTTATTTTTTTGTAGACAATCTAACGGGAGACATCAAAGATGATTATCACTTGGATGAAGATGATCTACTGAACTTGGATGAAGAAAATCTGCACAGCAACCAGACATGATTATAGAGGAAGCAATAGCAATATTGGAAATGTAGGACTTGCCGGGAAACCACAGCAAGGACGAAGACATAGGTGGCAGTGGGGAGTTGACTAGAAAGAACAGCAAGGGTGAACACACGGATAGTGGTGAAAAGCTCGACACAAATTGTGGTGAGAGGGTCACTGATGCAGCTGAGATTATATCAGGGCTAAAGCCTATAAATTGCCTAACAGCTTTGATGGAGAGCAAATGGATGATGACACAATACTAGGTAGCCTTCTCCCTACAGGGACAAAGAAGAGGAAATTAGTCAAATAGTTACTAAGTCGTATTTGATTGATCCTAGCAAATGCCCAACCCCAAATGTTAGGACCAGATCATCTATGAAATGACATTGTATGAGAGTTGGTCTCACAAGTTTTAAATGAAACCCTTTTTGCAATTTATCTTCTTGTTTTTTGAATGAAATTATTTTTGCAATTTATCTTCCTTGTTTTTTACTTGTACTGGTTACTTTGTAATACAGACTTTGCTGATAAAATTAATGGTGAGTTGATAAATGTAATGGTGTTCTTACATGGTATTGGTGTTGTTAAATGGTATTGGTGTTTGCTGATAAAAGTACTAGGTGAGCCATTGATTTAACCAGTGCATAAATAGCCAATGTCGATGCAATAAAATATATGGTCCTTTTTTATAAGTTATCTTTTATGGTATTTTTCGCTCAACCATACAGTACAATTTTGGTTATGGATAAAATAATACTAACTATTAGTCAGGTCTAAGCTAAGGAATCATGTGTCATGTCTGTTATGGTTCTCATATAGTTGGCTATTTTTGATTGGCATCATAGATCCGTCAATCAATGTGTAATAGAGTTGTACACTCTTCTGCTCTAGAGCTACAAGATGGAATTGCAAAAAGGGCTGATAACATCTTTAGAGACCTTATAGATGCAGGGTACAGCCTAGAAGAAATAGCAACTTTGGATGTCCGAGATGACAGTCCCTCGGTTGGCTACTAATGAGGATGCTGAGGAAGAAGGGCCGAAAACTCCTATGTTCTAGGGTCGTTCCTTCCTAGAACATAGTATATTGGGGTGTGTGGAGTGCAGCGCCGCACAGCTACTATATGTATCCAAGCCTAATTGGGTTGTATATTAGGGTGTGTGGAGTGCAATGCAAAGTTGTTGTATCCAAGCCGTTTGGGCTCCGTAATGTCATATGACTGATTCTGTATGTCTCATTATGATTTTATATGGCGCCTTCTGATTTTTATATGGCTCATTCTAAATTATAAGTGCAAAATATTAAAAAGATAAACAACATTACAAAAATATGATATGACAATAGTACAATGGCTCTCTCTCTCTCTCTATCTTTCTCTCTCAATTGACAGTAGATGTGCTACTTAAGATAGTACTACATAGTATCACATAGTACTAACCAAATAGTACTAAGTAGTATGATATGACAGTAGTACAATGGTTCTCTCTCTCTCTCTCTCTTCTCTCTCTCTATCTCTCTCTATCAATCTCTCTCTCTCTCTCTTTCAATTCACAACAGATGAGTTACTTAACATATTAGTACATAGTACTAAATAGTACTAACCAAATAGTAATAAGTAGTATGATATGACAGTAGAACAAACTCAATATGTACTATAAAAATTACTACAATAGTACACAATTACTAAAAAATAGGGCTAATAGTATGATATGACAACAATACGTAAACAGTAATAGTATAATAGTACACAATTAAAACTAATAGTACTAAAAACTGTTAAAGTTCCTCACTGCGGAGCATCCCCGAGAGAAACAAATAAGTCATGTTGTGAAAAGATTTGTTTGCTAGCTCCACTATCACTACACTTGCACAAAATTTGGATTTCTTTTCTTTACCAGTAGATGCATATTCATTTGTCCCATTGAAACACTTGATTTTAAACATTTGTCCCACTTGTCTCATATTCACTTGGCATGTAAACACTCCCATTTAATCAATGTACTGAAAAAAAACACACTTAACTTTTCAAAATTTTTTTGTGAAGACAAGATGCCTTTGTATTACAAAAAGCATCCCCCAAAGGGGTAGCTAAAAATACAAAACGCGCACAAAAATATGTAAGAGCCATTGCAAAAATACATGCTCAGCAATAGTTCTTATAGAGAAATGTTTGCCAAGATTCGTTTGGGCACCTACTGGGGTACATGATACACCATTCTCTGGCCTTTAACCTTGTTCTTTGCTTGCAACATTTGGAACTTTATTGCCACAACGCATCAGCATGCACTATAGCAGGAGATGCATCTTTTAGTAATGCATAACTGCTTTTGCATTTTGGGATTTTTGCATAAAAGATTCCAAAATCCACTTAATCCCCAATGTCGAAGACATTACCCCAGCCATCTGTCTCTTGCTCTATGAGGACTATTTTTTATTTTGAGCACAGCACCACATAATAATCCTCATTATCTTCATTTGTAGGGGACCGTAGTACTGCAAAATGGTCACCCATCTGAAGCATGTCAGCCAGCTGGTCTCTATCCATCACATATGTTATAGATTCCTTCTCGATGTTTGATGTAGTCTGTCCATTGATGGCCTATGTTCAAGGTCCATGGACTTGCATGAGATAAATTGGTGCACTTATCCCATGTTTCATCCATGCAAAATGAACAAAAGCATGGCAAATGTCTAAACAAGGCTTGTATGGGATCTTTGTTACTAAAACCCAATATGCAGTGACTTCCTTTGATGGACTGGCAGTTCCATGCTTTAGATCTGCCAAGATCACCAACCTTTACTTCTACGAAGAGCCTTGTTTAGAATCATCTCCCATCTTCCATGCCAACCATTCCACAACATCGTGTGCATTTTGTAGATTTGCACCATTTACATCCAATTGCTCACTGGTTAGTGCACGCTTTATGATTGCACCAGCCCCATCATGTTCTCCCTTGCCATGACCGCTTCCAAAAAAGTTCCACATCATCCGAATGCCAGTCAAAGATCAATACCTAGCATAACAAATAACAGGTATATTGCATTTTAAAATATGCAACATCTTCAGCGTGATGTAGAAATAAGGGGGCAGTGTCCAATGTCTTACCTTGCAACAAAGTAAAATGGGCGAGTGGCCTTGAACTGAGATGCTACCCCATCTGACCAACCCAGTGTCTTTTAAATTTCAAGCCTTTAGACATCAACCATTGATGGTGGAGCATGAAGCAATGCTACGAACCTTTGCTAAAAAGAGTACTTTTTTAGACACCATAGCATGCTTTCACCCATTTAGTCCAAGCCTTATTTAAGAAATAAAACAAGTAAACTATCCCAAAGCTCAATCACAAAAAACCACCGGGTTGGTTGAGGCACCACTGACTACGTTGTATCTAGCATGTGTATGATATGCTCCTTAAACACCTTGCATCCTGTTCAATTTTAATAGATGTCCTTTGTATTTGGAGAAACTCTCGTATTTTCATGCCAAAATGTTGTCACTATAGCAATGACTTTTGCACAGGCTGTCTCTCCTTTTCTTGCATTCTGTTGAAGACCACGAACTTCTTAAATCAGGATGATCGTGCATTTCTTCTCCTCTACGTTCAACCACTGGAGCCACATTCGTTCTTCTAATTGAAAACTTCTTCGACATTGTGCACCCAAGACATTTCTCCTATGTTTCAGAGGACACTAAAGTAGCTTATGTCACCCTCTTTGCAGCTAGTTGATCTAAGCTGTGCACCCCTTTCACTTTTTTTAGGCCATTTCTCAAGTTAGAGAGCATTGTCTCTTGGGTGTGAATCTTCGAAGGTGTTGATAGGGTTATTACTCCATGAACTTTAGGGTGCAGGCTAAAGCTTGTGAAGACTCAAGACTAGTAATCACCTAAATGGCTTGATGCTACCTCGGATGCTCCCACAAATCATGACACCATAGCTCGTATTCTTCACTCTAATGGCAATGATCGAATGCATGCATCTACAAGTGTAGAGTTAAATTGATGTATGGGTGTGTGAATAAGGGCTAAGAGTCCTATGCTAGGAGTGTGTGAGAGTAGGTCTGCTAGAGTGGGTGTGATTGAGAGAATCATGGACCTGATTGAGAGATACTAGGAGAAATTTGTGGATCTAGATGCTCTACTGAGCTCACATATGATGTCACCCTTGAATGTAATGTGTGCCTATATATTGGGCATATCTCTCATGAATAATATATCTTTCTCATCATCTTGGTATCTCCACCTTGTCTCCATGCTACTCCAACATGAGGTATCAGAGCCACCATGCCCTTCTTGAGCCACATCATCATCTTTCTCTTCGCCCTCGACCTTCTTCTTCCATTCTTCCCCCTTATGCCTGTTTTTCCTTAAGCTTTTTCTCGGTCTACATGCAACTATTCCCCGAGCCCTTTGAGCTATAGAACCACCTCCCTAGGGTGCACTTCCACCTAGAAGCATTTTATGAAATTTGACCTACGCTGCTCGTGTTGCCACTCTGACAGTTTGATGAACTTGCTAATTATTCTCCTGCTAGAGGGCATCATTCAAAAATTCCTCCTAGCTGTGAGGCTGGGCAACAATGTGAGGAACCTCTAGTTCAAATATGAGCTCATATGCTTTAGTATTCAAGGTGCATTTGATGAATCAGTTGTTGTTCTCTTTGTTAACTTGCGCATCTATTCTGCCTTTCTTTGCTATTAGATCTTGTCCACAAATCAGGCTTTCATTTTCCCTAGAAAGCCCTCTCAAAGCTTCTTGCTGTTGGTCAAATTTAATCCTCTGAATTCAGTCTATGTCTACAAGCCTTTCCTTATATCTTTGGACTTTGATAGTTGACCAGTCAACATACAATTGGGGCTTTTACTTCTGAAGATCAGTTTACTATATTTTGACTGTGTTTGATCATTTTCATTAAGCCATATGTCTTGGAAAGTTGAATGTTTGACTAATATTTCAGTTTGTCATATTTTCAAAGTGTATGTATGCAAAGAAATAGTCATCATCTGAGGGGATTTTTGTGTTAAGAAGTATCATTGTACAAGAGTAGACACTGCCGTTGCAATGACAAGTGGTAAGGCACTCTTCTCCATGAATATTTTCCTTGAGTTACAACATGATCAAATGTACAAGAAGATTGGACATTCCATGGAATTATGAAGAATCACAAGAAGAAAGATTGCTTGATAATCTTCATTGATGAAATTCAAGAAGAAAAAGTGAAGAAGGGCTACACCAAGAACCTCTCCAATGACAATGTACCTCACACTATGGTAGCTTGGAAGAGGAGGAAAAGGACAAGATATTTCATCAAGGGGGGATTGTTTCCCATATTAAAATTTTAGGTTCAACATACTAGGGTACTTTGCCCTTGCTATATGCATAAAATGAATGAAATAAAGTGTTTTGTGTATGTCAAATAATGGTACTCTGCCATGGATAGTCCTCCTAAAATGATTGTATTGGGTTTTGAGTGTTTTTAAGATGTCTAGGTCCTAGGTCTATACCCTTAGTCAATTTACCAAGAAAACCCCAAGATATATAAGAAACCAAGAGTCCTAGGAGTGAGTACTAGTTGGGGCCATGACTTGGAGCATCTGAGACACTACTGCTAAGAGAGGAGTGAGATTTTGGTAGGGGCCATCATGGAGCATCCCATATACTATTGCCGAGGGATGAGGTCATCAATTTGTGGGGGGGTATGTAGAGTCAAATTGATGTATGGGTGTGTGCCTAAGGGCCAAGAGTCCTATGCTAGGAGTGTGTGAGAGTAGTTGTGCTAGAGTGGGTGTGATTGAGAGAATCATGGACTTGATTGAGAGATACTGGGAGAAATTTGTGGATCTAGATGCTCTATTGAGCTCACATATGATGTCACTCTTGGATGTAACTTGTACCTATATATTGGGCATATCTCTCATTGAATAAGCTATCTTTTTCATCATCTTGGGATCTCCATCTTGTCTCCATGCTACTCCAACAACAAGGAGTCTTCTTTCTTGTCATTGTTTCTCCCTTTGAAGATGTTGCAAAAGTGTCTTTGAGTGTTGTTTCGATACCGTGCTAGCACTTTCCTTGACTCACAATCTATTCCTTGTGCCTTGGCTTTTTAGCTTTCCTGTCTCATAGCCTTTGTCTGCTTCTCTTGCAAGCCATGGTGAGTAGCATGTTGCCATTGATGCCATGGCCACAATCAGTCTAGAATAGACCCAAAAAAGCTAGCCGGTGAGGTAAACAAAGAATTGAAGACAACTTACCTAAAAGAAGACAATGGCAAACCAAAGTCTATGCAAGGTCACCCTAAGATGCATGTGGGTTGCAGGGCTTTTGCAGGGCGAAGGCAGGTTGCAGATACTTATACTTACAAGATTTGATGGATGGGAGGTGTGAAATTTGTGGGAGTAGAAAAAATTTTAGCCGCCAGTTTCCCCCCCTCTAATGATACACGTCAGTAGAAATGGATATCCCAAACAAGTGCAATGTGGCCTAAAATGATTCAAAACTTAAATAGGCCAAAGGGCACGCTATTGGGTTTGATGCTATATTATAAATGAGTACAAAATGCAATGAACTTTGGCATGCTTAAGAGCCAGATAGCAAGCGAGTGCATGGAAAGAGAAACAATTCAAAATTGTAAATAGTGTTGGATTTATTAAAACATCTTTGCACATGCACAAATTGCACTTTTTCAACTTTTTCCATTTTAGCGTGAATCTAGATACCAATACCAACAACTATCAATGTTTTAAGACCACCATGCAGTATTCCCACTAGTTTGGATTCCAAATTTTCAATCCATTTTGGTTTTCAACAAATCAAAAAAAAGTTATGGAGCATGCCCTCAAATGGGTATGCATCACTTTAGCACAACATTGGAGGCCCATTAATCCATGTGTAATGTTCTCATTTATGTTTGTCCTTGGGTTGAGGAGAAGCTCACTTGGTGTACTTTTGATTGATTACTTGGTTGCATGTATGTATAGAACAAAATTTTGATGTTTTTGAATAAATTGTTATATCTTATAGTCTTCAGGATGCATGCTTCACATGCAACATAGCACTTGTAATGCTTTAATGGTCTCGTTCTAAATCCTTATTCCATAAAATTTAGATCTCATGTTCAAGTTTGGAATGTGAACTACAACTTGAGACAAAGTTTGTCATATTTTGTTGAGAAATGCATAAGTTATGGGTCATGAAGATACCAATATACAAAAAATTCCCTGAACCTCACAAAAAATGGCTACACCCAAGCAAACAATGACCTTGTCACCTTCCCAAGTGTATGTTCTTGTTTCTTACAAAAAAACTATGTTCTTTTCTCTTTATTATGGGACAAAACACTTTTCCAATGATCTTTACTTTGTTTTTAAGAGGGCATTCCACGATGTCGAGATGATGGTTCCGATATTCGCAACTAAATATTGTACTTTGCAACGTTTGTACCCTAGTCTCAGAACATTCCTATAACATCATAGATTTGAGGAGAAATGAGGGAACGACCATGAGTGGCCCAAAATTTAGAACCTGGACCAAATGGGTCCGTCAAAAGGTGGGAATTGGTTCTCCTAACACATTAAAGTATCACCCCTCCTTGGGAGGAGGGGCTACTCATCCAAACTTTATTCCCTCATTAACAAACACCACTTGAGCCAATAAGATGATGCAAAGAAGGCCTTCTACAACTTGTAGGTTTTTAATGTACTCTTGTCAATGCATGCTCAACAAATAGGAGCTACTTGTTACTACCTCATCTCCTACATTTGCACTTGACTATAGTCCCCTCACCTAAAACAATGAGCTATGGGCCATGCATGAATGTGTACTAAGTGTGCAAATTGCTTCCTCTTTGCTTACAAAGACATTCTACCATCATGTTTCATTGCATTTCTTGCCTACCAATCTTAGGCTTTTCCAAAGAAACCGTCTACAAAATTTTTACCAAATGTTCAAAAAGACCAAACAAAGAATAACATGTGGCTTCTATTGTTCTTCCTACCTCGCTACCACTCGCCATCCCTTGAGCATGTCTCCCTTTGCATTGTTGCTTACATGGCTGTCTCCAATGGTCTCTTCCAAGCTCATGATATTGACATTGCCCCTCCTCCTCACTCGCTACCTCACTCTGCACTTCACACCTCTTGCTTTTCCCATCCCCCTCACAACTTGCTGCCTCTCTATTGATTGTACCCTAAATGCTTTCAATAGCTCAAATATCGACTCATAGATCTTCACTTCTGGACTTCTTCTTCATTGTCTTCTATCCATGTGTACTTCAACTATTTATGGACCATTATCATATAAGGGTAAAGCACAAAGTTGGGACTTATGCAATGAGTGTGAAAAAATCTGTCACTAATGGGAGTTTCTTTTGCATATCAACTGCTAAACACCTGCTGCCAAAATGTTGAAAAGGATAATTGGATATTTATTGACATTGCTAGCACTTCAAACTTTTTGTTCCTACAACGATTGCTAATGGATCATTCTACCAATCTGAAATAAGTTGGAGAAAAATATGGGTTTGCAACAAGACGTAGTAGCATTGGATGCAAAAGTCTAAGTTCAGCATTGTAGGTGATTTCTTTTCACATCAACTTTTTTCATCAACACATTTCATTTCAATCTCATGATCTTGTAGTGCAAAGCATAGGCAAGATGCTTGCATATGAAAGAAAGCACCCACCTCCCCGCTTGGAAAATTTGTATACTTGTAGTTAACAAGCTACAGCATCAAGAGGGCTTTTGTGTTTAATATGAGATTCCACAAAGGATCCCAATGATGGAGTGGTGGTGTGCAATCTTTTGCATGAGTTGGTTGCCCTTCACATTGGTCGCCTTGAGGTGTTTAGAGATGCATCAAGAAATGCAGCTATTCCTATTTAGCTACAAGTTTTCTTGCCTAAAAGAAGAGTTTTGAGGTCTTTTGAATAAGGAGAATCATGTATTATTAAGTTTCTTTTTGTTTTCATTCTATGTTACCATTTTAGGAATGTACTAAGCTAGATTACTTGGAGAAGCATCTGTGGACATTATTCAATAATATATCTACATTTTCTACATCATTTAGAGGAGATTTAGAGTAAATGAAACCTTTGAGTCTACAACCTTTCCCTTTTTCTATAGATTTAGAAATCACCTTATAAAGGTTTAACTAGAATGTGATATATGGCTACAACCTAGTTAAGTAGTGTGATGAGGTTGATTGTGGAAGAGCATTTACATGAAGGAAATTGAGGTCTTTGATAAGGAAAAGAATGTTAGAAATGAAGCAATAGAGGATACCCGATAGTGGAAGACTGATAGAACATCCCAAGAATTTGCAAAGAAGTCTTTAACTATGGAATCCAATACTTCTTTACTTGTGTTACTCAATAAAAATGTGTGTATGTTCAAGCCAATAAATAGACAATGCTCCATAAGAGATATAGAACCAACCAAAATTTATTTTCGTCCAAGTGGACATAAGACCAAAAAACTCGAGAGTCCAACCAAATTGTGGTCCTCTGTCCTTACCCCAAAAGGTATTATCCTATTATCTTTGTGGCATTTCTAGATCCCTGAGCCTATGTACTCCTTGTTGAGCTTTTGTAGACTGAACCTCCATGCCTAAACCTCACACCTTATTTCCCTAAAGGCAACCTAGGTGTACAGCTCTTCCTAGCTCTATTTGTAACTCTTCTTCCCCTCTTTGTCTGCTTGATTATAGCCCCAAAGAGTGCTGATCTAATGCTCTAATTTGTTGCTTGAAGGCTACTCTAGTGGATGTAGTATGAGGACCCACTGGTTTCCTTTTATAGCCTAACCCAACAGTCCCCTACTCCCCACATTTGTGGTTTGTAAATGTGTACCTAGTGGGGGCACATTTGTTGAGGGATGGATAGGCCTACCTCCATGTGGCAGGCTGCCATTGGCCCTAGGCAATCCTACCCTAACAAGACCTAATCTAGGGCCCACACTAGCCCAAATCCATCTCCAAGTAGGTGCCTCTTTGCTGCCTTAGTTCCACCTCCTTTTAGGGCCTTTTCAAGCTTTTGGATCCTCTCCAATAGCTCTATACATGCTTATGTATGCCTTTGTATGGTTATTGCATTGCTTTGTTCCAAGATGTATTCCTTGTGCAATCTGGCTCTTTCCAATCATAGACAACCATGTGGCACCTCACTGATCTTGCTGTCTGCAAACCATGGAATCTTTGAATTGCTAGGTACTTCCTTGGATCTGTTGCCCACATGGCAGCCCATGTGGTAGCTCCATTTCACTGTGTTTTGATGTGAGCATGCTGCTATTAGCCGGAAAAGAAATCAGGACCAGAGGCTAGAGGCTAAGTATGGTGATGCTTGAGGGCCATAGAGGAAAGGAGAACGTGAGGGCGAAACATTATCATGGGAGGGGAAAAGGAATTAGAAGGGGAGGGAATGAAGAGGGAGACTATGACACAAGGGGAAAGGGAGAGGGGGAAGAGAAGCATGTACATGATGGGAGGAGGAATGTAAAGATGGAGACATCAAGGGAAGAGGACCATGCTTTATTTTGAAAGGAAGGGAAGGGAGATATCAAAGTACTAGCTAGGTGGCTTTACAAGAATGAGCGTGCCTCATCAAGGGATAGCCCCCTCCTTTTATAGCCAAGAGAGAGGGTCTCTCCTAACAAATGCATCCTCCCACATGCATGGTGTGTGTGGAAGATTCTCCCATGTGGGCTAGGCGGTTACGCACTCTCAATTGTGTGCGATAACATTTTTCCACATATATCAACTCCCATATCCCAAGTCTATGATACTCCCTTGGTCTCTTCCCAATTTTATAATACGTTCAAACATCTAGGAAGACAAGTGGAGGGTTGGCACAAGGAATCTTGCCACCTCATCCTACTTTCCCCATTATTTAACTTGCATCCTTGGACTATCTATACCTCCCCCACATGGGCCTATCCTATATGGAGGAATAACCCAATATAATATCCATCTCCACCTATTTTATATAACTTCTCCCATGGAACTTGAGCCATATCTCACTAAATGCAGCCTAGGTGGAGGGGTGGCACATGGAGGAGCCATGCCACCTTACATTTTATAATATTACTACCATGGATCACACCTTATGGGTCCTCTTACGTGGAAGGGTGGCACATGGTCATGCCCTGCCACCTCAACCCTGGTCCCTATGCACACCATATTTTATTATACTATTGCCACACATACAAACACACACACATATTAAAGCATTTTTCCTTAGACAAATTTATCCATAACACTGCCCACATGGTAGCCAAGATGTTACCCATGTGGTAGCCATATCACTTCATAGTACACCTCCTCCAATGCTCTCCTCATATGGGGCTTACAGATCCATACATCTTTCCTTTTTTTTGCCAATGACCACACCATTTCACTGACACATCTTGGTCCGATGCCAACCCACCAATGAAGATATGCCAGTAGCTCCCATTTCGTAGCCCTGTAGATCAATTTGGTATCAATGTTGCTTCTTGGATTTTCATCCAATGGCTCCTACTCAACCAAGTCTGGTCCCATCCAAGCAAACTACTGTATTACACAGATCCATATTTGGTAGTACCAGATAGCTTCACCTCCTTCAGTCAAAATCAAGCACTCGAGGTACTAGTATTCTCCACTTATCCCTATCATAATGGGTGAACATCCTAAAGTCCTCTAGGTACCATGCTCTCAGGTCTGTTTCAACCCATCCTCCATCTGGCAATGTTCGCAACCAAATAACATATTCGAGAAATCAATTTCCAAGCATGACTCAACCAAATAACATACTCCATCTGGAAGGTCTACAACCAAGTGTAACATACTCCATCTGGAAGGTCAAGAAATCAAATCCCATAAATAGCTCTAGATTTTACTTGGACCATCAGCATCTATGTGTACTCAGGGGGTTCACCTCATAAAATTTTAGTGTACCGCATGCATTCAAAAGTAGGGGTATTTTAATTTAAGTTTTTTGAAAATTTTAACAGATTTGCAATAACAAGAGGGGTTTTTAAATTCAACTTTAGAAAAAAAATCAATTAGTTCATAAGTAAAGAGGGATGTTTTTATTGGGGGTAAAATTTTAGTTGAGCAATTTTTTTAATACCCCTTGAATGGAAGTGATACATAGGGTTTCTAAGTAGTGCACCTCCCGAGCATGTGTAGTCCTATGATCTCTTCCTCTTAGTCACAACATTTGAAATTGGATGATCCCCATAGGTAGTAGACCCAAGAGATTGATCATTTGGGTGTGCTGACTGCCCCTGGGATGGAAGACCTTTGAGGGATGGCTATGGAAATGGCTATAATAACCTCATGGGTGGAAGATCATGCAGGACTGCATGCAGATATTGTGGAAACTGAATGGTCTCTTGAGCTAGTAGACCCAAGAGACACCAATTTTTAAACTGTTGTTGTAGAATAGGTGACTAAATTATGCTTGGACATGGAAGACTCTTGAGCAAATAAAAGATTATTTGTAGATGCAAATATATCTATGGGTACTGTAAGAGGATAGTCCCCTAGTAGATGATAGACTCATATTAGGAACTTATGATGGAGAGAGGAACTATAAGTAGGCTGTGAGAAACTGTTGATGATGTGAAAGCATCGGCTCTCGGTCTTGCTAGACCTCCAATGCTGCCAAGTTGGCATGTGATGTCTCACCTGATGCACCGCCTCCTCAAGGCAATCCTATTCCAATAGAAGATGGAAATGGTACAATGCCATTGCATCATCATCTCTCTTCTTTTCTTGCTCGTGCAAGAGTCAGACCTGCTCACAAAGGAGCTGATCTTGCTCAAGAAGGACGTCTTGCTCCTTGAATGCTTGCAGAAGACTTGGTATGCTAGATGGGTCCATGATGGGAGTACTAGTAGACCCATCAACTATAGTGACAATGATTTCTAGAGGAAAAACATTTCCCCCTTAACCTTTTTGCATGATGTAAACACACAATGGTGAAGGTGGGAGTAGCCCCAATGCACGATGAAGGAAGTGAGGGAGAGGCTAATGGAGTATGGTACTACCACTAGTAGTCTGGGGCATGATGACTTCCTCTATATTCTATCCCAAACTGTCTTGTACCTCTGATGTATCTCAAGACTCTTTTGGCTGCATTCCAGTGAGACTGTTTTGGATTTGCCATAAACTGTGCTAGTGAGCTTACTACATAACAAATATCTGGCCATGTGATTGTCAGATATATAAGAGATCCGATGAGTTGCTTGTAGTATCTGTCATTGACTGTAGGCTTTTTTAAATCTTTAGTAAGTTTCAAACTCTGTTCCATGGGAGTGGCTGCAATCTTGCAATCTGCCATATGAAACTTCTTCAGGAGACTGTCAACATACTTGAGCTGACTCATGAATGTGCTATCTGAATCTCTCCATAACTCAATTCCAAGACAATAGTGCATAAGTCCAAGATCTTTCATGTCGAACTCTGCAGATAAGTCTTGTTTTAGTTTTTTGATGAAGCTATCCTTGCTTCCTGTCACAATGAGATCATCTACGTACAAAAGTGCAATAGTAATGTCTTCCCCTTGAACTTTGTAGTAGTAGAGTATGATTTGCATTGGATTTCATGTATCCCAGATTAGCAAAATACTTGTCAATTCTGTTGTACCAACTTCTGGGTGCTTGCTTTAAGCTGTAGAGACTTTTCTTGAGATGGCAAACCTTATTCTCCTTTCTTGATTCAACATAACTTGCTGGTTGTTGCATGTAGACTTCCTCGTCTAGATAACCATTGAGAAATGCATTCTTGACATCAAGCTGATACACATTCCATTTGTTGAGTGTCGCTAGTGATATCAAGAACCATATGGAATCCATCTTTGCTACTGGAGCATAAGTCTCATCATAGTATTGACCATATTGTTGTGCAAATCCTTTTGCAACTAGTCTGGCTTTGTATCTCTGAATATTGCCATCTGGATTGTACTTCACTTTGTATACCCATTTGTTTGCTATGGCCTTCTTTCCTGGTGGAAGGTCGCATAATTCCCAAGTATTGTTCTTATACAAAGCATCCATTTCTTCATTCATAGTAGTTTGCCATTCTGGCTTGTCTACTACATCTTCGAAGTACATTGGCTCTTATGTAGCCATGATGGTAGTCATAAGAGCATAGTCGGTGGTTTCCACCTAAATTGCTTTGCCTTTCTGAGCATATGTCAATCTAGCTAGTGGTCTCCTTTCCCTAGTAGACCGTCTGAGCTGCTGTGTCTCTGCTTGGGGTGTTGCTGGCGATTCTTGCTCTTCTTCATCAACCTGTTCTGTAGATGACTGTAAAGTCGATGCTTCTATTTCTTGTATAGGTGAGGTTTTCCATTCTGATTCCTCATCAAAGATTACATCTCTGGAGATAATGACTTTATGGTTGATGGGATCATACAATTTGTATGCTTTGCTTTCTTCACTGTAGCCAACCATGATGCATTTGTGTGACTTCACATCCAATTTCCTGCGATGATCATCATGTATGTGGTCATATGCTATGCAACCAAATATGCGGAGATGCCCAATGCATGGCTTGTGTCTAGTGAATGCTTCATAAGGAGTCATACCCTGTATCGGTTCGGTAGGAAGCCGATTAAGCAAGTAGTTTGCTGTAGCTATTGCTTTTGCCCAATACTGATTCAGAAGATGCTTTTCACTAAGCATTGCTCTAGCACTGTCTGCTAAAGTCCCATTCTTCCTTTCAGCTATTGCATTCTACTAAGGAGTATCTGCACATGTGAATTGTCTTCGCATGCCGTGATTTTTGCAAAAGTTCACGAATGATGAAGACATGTATTCACCTCCTCTGTCTGATCTCGTGACCTTGATCTTTCTTCCTATTTGGTTTTCTACCATAGCTTTGAATTCTTGAAATCGGGAAAACACTTCAGATTTCTCTTTCAAAAAATAGACCCAACAATATCTACTGTAGTCGTCGATGAAGGTCAAGTAGTAAAGTGAACCATTGATGCTGCGGGTCTGGGAATAACCCCATACATATGTATGTATCAAATCAAGAATACCTCATGCACGAGAGGTACTTCTAACAAAGTTGGTTCACTTTTGTTTGTCGAAGCAACATGCTTCACAAACCTTTCCAAGAAATTGTAGCTTCGGAATCCCAATTTCCGTATTCTAATTCCTGAGATCTAACAAGTACTTGAAATTGACATGACCATAACTCTTGTGCCATTTTGCAAATAGTGGCATCTGTTGCATTTGAGCTGACATGGCATGCTTATCTGGTACTGTAGCTAGCATTCTGTATAAGCATCCTTCCTTGACACCTTTTGTTACTAGCTAACATCTTTTGGATTTGTCTCTAATAGTGCATTCATCATCGTCGAAGATGACTTTGTAATTGTGTTCCATCATTTGACCTACTGACAAAAGGTTCTTGCTGAGCTTCGGAACATAGAGCACATCTTTGACTAATCCTTTTGTACCAGTGAAATTGTTCATAGGGATAACACCTGTCCCTTGAACTGGATTCGGTGTATTGTCTGCTGTGTAGATGACATTTTTTTGTCCTTCTAATGGCTTCATTTCTATGAACCATTCTTGATGATTTGTCATATGAGATGATGCACCGCTGTCGATGTACCAAGGATCCTGTTCCACTTGGTCAACTTGATAGCTATAATCCTCTTTGGGATTGAAATCAGTGTCTGAGTACACTATGTCAGTCTGATGCGATTCCTCACTTGCAAGAAACATATTTCCATGTTCATTTGCAAAATGACTATGACTAGAATGTCCACCATGATGATTTCCTCTTCCTCGAGAATTCCCTTGATTTCTACAGGATTGACCGCCTTGGTCGTACTACTTCTTGCAGTAATCTCTTTCATAGTGTCCAAACTTGTGACAGTAGTTGCACTGAATGTTTGACACATTGGTGGATGCATTCCCTCGTCCTTGGAATCTTTCTCGGTTGGAATGATTTCCTCTTTGCTGATTCTGATGTTGCTGAGGATGATGCTGATGCTGATGCTGATTCTGACTTTGATTTTGCTTATGATGACCACTTTTCTGGTATGATCTACCTTTGTTTTTGCCTTTGCCTCTGCTTCTGTCTGAAGCTGTGAATGCCTGATCATTAGAATGACCTTTACGTGCTTGAATTGCCTGAGTCATAAGTTCTTCACCAAGTAGAACTGGCTGAAGTTCTTCCAGTGTTGGAATTTGCCGTTGGATGGCAATACTCTAGACTAGATTCTCATATCCCTCTCCTAGTCCATTCAAAATTACTTGAACCATTTCTGCGGGGTTCATAGTCTCTCCTGCTACTGCAAGTTGATTGTTGTAGTCTTTAATGCGGAGTACATAAGCATGACCGATTTCACTACTGTTGTGGAAACTCTGGTTGATCTGGTTTCTCAGGGTGAGAATCCTAGATGTGTTCTTGGACTCGTAGAGAGCGGCAAACATATCCCATGCTTCTTTTGATGTCTTGACTGTGTTGAGTTGTCCTAGCATGACATCTTGCACATTCTACTTGATCAAGTGATAGGCATACTTGTCTTTCTTATCCCATTCTGCTTGGCTCGGGCAATGGCGGGATCTGCTACTCATGCGGAAACTATTTGTGTAGATGTAGATCTCGATGTAGATTCCGTTGCTGGTGCTATGACAATAGATGGAGTAGAGCTACTGGTGGCTGGATCGGCCAATGGTCTAGGTGTAGACTCATCGACATACTCCCATTTGTCCTGAAGCACAAGAATGGTCTCCATTCGGTATTTCCATGTACCGTAATTGAAGTTGTCTAACTTAGCAGATGCCTCCAGATTGAGGTTGCTAGTCGACATGGTGCAAGAAATGTACTCAAAAGTGTCGTGAAGATCTCTGTATGAATCAACTGCAAATACACTGAATATGCCAAGTGAAATCTCTGTACCGTCGGTGAAGATAGAACTACAGTATATAAAATCTGATCTGAATTACAAGGCTTGTGGCAATGATGCCGAAAATAGCCAAGAGGCTTTACAAGGCTGAAATGATGTGCATGATGTAGTGAGATAGCCGAATAGGCTTTACAATGGTGGCATGTGTGTGTGAAATCAAGTGCTATCTGCCCACTGAATCAATCTGCAATGGCTCTGAACTCTAAAGCCTACTCACTAAACTGATGAACGTAAGGTTTCAGGTAATGTAATGATGTAAAACCGGATGTGAGCATATGGACTGACTCCGAGTAGGTACTAGTCGGGAATTTCAGGCATGGCTTAGATTGGCAACTTGGGGAATTCAAAGCGTCCCCTCTATGGCGATCTAGTCTACTCTAATCTAGATCTAAACCAACTGTCGATCGATGAAAGAAGAGCAGATAATTCCTTTTCTTTTGTTCTTTTTAAGTGCTGGGTCAGATGCATCGATGTAGAGGCAAATGTGCATGAAGGAAGTGGTTTTGTCGGCAAGGCTTAAATGTGAGTGTAACTTGCACCAAAATGTGCACATGATGTGACGAGTGCATAGAGCACAAAAAAAAGAGCGACTTTCTTTTTTGGAGCGCCCTCAAATTCTTCCTGGATCAAGAGATATGACTTGATCTAGGTGGAGGGGCAAAAGGAGTGCAAATGGTGCTCAATGATGATGTGTCACTGTGAGTCACATGTAGTGATGATGTGGCACTGTGCCTAGCAAGAGGTGTGCCTGTGAAGCTCTGTGCTGAGGTGGCAGGAGTGTGCACATGCAGTGTGTGCACAGTGTGCCTGGTAAGGGGCTGTCCCTGCAGGGGCCAGTGCTGACTGGACAGCTGAGGTGGCATTGTTGATGTGGCATTGCTGACGTGGTAGTGATGATGTGGCTTGATGATGTGGCCTGATGATGTGGATTGTTGATGTGGCACAGGTGATGTGGCTGTCGGTGATGACATGGTAGTTGAGCTGGCAGTGATGATGTGGCAGTGATGACGTGTCCTGATGGATAAGATGATGTGGCACCCGATGGTGACATGGCAGATAAGGTCTACCATGTGTCAATCTTTGAGCTACACCCTATCTAATATTGACCCAGGGTTACTCTACACCAGGTTACTTTGACCTAAGGTGAGTGACTGCCACGTATCCAACTATGGCCCAACTAAACCTAAGGTTAACAGTTAACCTAACATGGGTTAAATTCTATCTTCCATGTGGCCTCTTTGTTGAGACCTTAGGAAGAATGTTGCAGAGATGGCGACGTCCCGGACTTCTCATAGAGAAGGTGTCATGGCTATTGACGTCCCGTTCGTTGTTCTCGACGTTCGTTGGAGGTCTCAAAACTAGCAGGAAAGAGCCACTCAGTCCTTTTTTGATGGAGATGGCCTGTGAGCCCACGATGAACCCGTTGATAGAGTCGGCTGGCACTAATCCGTTGAAGGCTTTTGAAGGTCATTGTGGTGGATGGTGGTGCGCAGAGGCCTGGCGCATAATACGGGCTAGAGACGGTGGCCGCCCATGCTATTTGGAGGAGCATTCTCATTGGAGGAGGCTGCGAGGGTGTTGAGTGGAGAGGTCGCCCAGCCGTAGTTGCTGTTGAAGAAGGCTGAGAGCCTTGTTCGGTGGCGCGATTGAGCCTTGTTCGGTGGAGAGATTCAACACGCCAGAAGCCCCACGAGACACCGAGGATGAGTTGAAGGCGGAGGCGGCGTGGAGCAGTGAGGGCGACCCCGTGAGGAGTCTGAAGCTGGAGCGATGGAAGACGTTGCATGCGAGTCACTGGCTCGCTGTAGTTGGAGCTATGGAAGAGCCACTTTGAGCTGTAGGAGAGGCTAGTAACGGCATACGAAGGATAGGTTTTGCAGCCCTTGTTGGAGCTTGCAGCTTGTAGAGAAGGAGCTTGCCGGTTGAGGCACCTTAGCTCTATTGCTTTGTTGAATTAAGGTTGAAGGAGAATAGAACCTCCCTACAGACAACCTCTAAGAGAGCACAAAAATTTGAGAATCTCTCTCTCACACACAAGCAAGGTCTCTCCCTTTATCTCACAAATAGAATGACTAGAATTCGACGGAAATTCGATTCCTTACGACGAATACAAATAGATCTCTTCCTCTCGAATGAAGATCACACTCAAAGAACTCTCTTACAAAAACATCTCTCAAACTCACACTGAAACAATGAAGTGAATGGAAGAAGATTAACAGAATTCTCTCAAATGGATAGAAATTCTATCACTCAATAGAAGTGAAAGAATGAACACAAACTGTCAATCTCTCAATCACTCTCTCACACTCTCAAGAATCGCAATGCCTCAGCAGAAGGCAAGGGAGCTCTGATACCATGACAAAAAAATGAAGAAGGGAGAGGAGAAGAGTGGAGATGAGGAGAGAGGGCATAGCTAGAGAGCACACCACAAATGACTAACTGTACACTAGATTTAGTTGAAAAAATAGAATATATACAAACCCTTTTACGGTTAGGGTTAGGGGATCTAACCGTTTCCTTTATAGCACTCTATAAGGTTAGTGCTATGCACATATGATCACGTGATGGTGCTATGCACAAATGATCACATGATGTTGAGCGTGAACTCTCAACACAGTGTCCTCTGAAGATCAGGGAATTCCAACCTAGGATTTGAAGAGGAATTGCAACATAGGCTTTGTACGAGGTGAAAACTTAGAGAGGCTCTAACTTCAGGTTTTGGCTTGGAGGCCTTTATAGCACTCTATAAGGTTAGTGCTATGCACATATGATCACGTGATGGTGCTATGCACAAATGATCACATGATGTTGAGCGTGAACTCTCAACACAGTGTCCTCTGAAGATCAGGGAATTCCAACCTAGGATTTGAAGAGGAATTGCAACATAGGCTTTGTACGAGGTGAAAACTTAGAGAGGCTCTAACTTCAGGTTTTGGCTTGGAGGGAAATAATGTTACAATTGGGACTTTGCAACTATTGTATTTCCTTTCATGTCCATTTTCCAAAATGAATCAACTGCCCAGGGTCAATGTTTCCTTAGGTGTAGCCAATCATGAAACTACTTTTGGGGCCATTTTGGGGCCGCGATGCGATGCGCTCTTGGGTGAATATTTGAATTTTGCGCAGACCAGCGCTCTCGTCGAAAATTTTCCCGACGTCATGAAGGTGCACTGGCATAATAATGAGACGCAATCTATTTGTTGAGAACACGGCATAGCTTGACACATGGCGTCTTTGCACTACTTTCCACAGTGCAGTCTTTGGCCTACGCTGCCCGATCACTTATCATCACGCAGCCTTTTTTTGTAACTTGGCTATGTGTCATTAGGCACGCACCCATGCAAATCATTAAAATTGAAGGTTTGCTTGGAGAGACCACCATGTTGGTTCTTATTGTAATAATTAGATGCAATCTATCATTTTGAACACCAAAGTAGTGCAGTGACCACCTGTCATCGTGCAGCCTTTTGCTGCTTCTTTGCCCACATCCCATGCAAATCATAGGTCGGCTTGGAGAGACCACCGCATTGGTTTTTAACATAATAATGAGATGCAATCTATCATTTTGAGCATCGCCTTAGTGAAGTCTCTGGCCTAACCACCCGTCATTGCCCAGAATTCAAGGTTGTCTTGGAGAGACCACTACGCTGGTTCTTGGAGTTATAGCTTCATTACCTATTTTTACGTATTACAGGAGGAGGTCTATGATGACCAATGCACTGGAAAACAAAAAGAGATCTAAGAAAGCCACTGCACTGGTTCTTGGACTTATATATTTGTGTACCAAGGAAAATGCATTCCGTTGTGCAACCAAGAAAAATGCAATTGACGATATGGCCCTTGAGGGGTCCCCTCTAGGGGCAAGGGCATATCGACATGCCATTTCTATCCAGTGGCATCTTATATATTGTATAATGCATGTTGATATGGCCCTTACCCCTAGAGGGGACCCCTCAAGGGCCATATCGTCAATTGCATTTTATGGAAGTTTAATTGTATTTTTCTAGATGTATCTCCATGCAACCACAACGGTGGGGTTGTTGGAGTTATTTTAGCACTATTTTGGTCATAAACCAAGGAAATTGTAGTCCTTCTTTCTTGGTGTTTTAGTCCTTGTTGCAGTAAGTATAAATGAGGGCAAAAGTATAATTTATCAAGTGAAAATTGAGAAAAAAGAGATCACAATGTACATCTACGTCCAATAACAAGTTATATAAAAACTATCAACTTATATCGAGCAAAAATTGAACAGAGGATCTTACATTTATAAAAACTTGGAAATTGCTGAGAGCCTTAAAGGCCAAAAGATTATAGATAGCGAACATAATCATTCAAATACAAATATAAATTTAACAATAGTGCATACTGAGAGCCTCAAATTGAACACAAAGAGATTACATAAATGCCTTAGAGACCAAAACATTACATCCAGTGAGCCAGAAGATCGTTGAGAGCCCAAAAGATTACATCCAGCCATTGCTGAGAGCCTTGTCTGAGCAAGAGGAAATTTGTACAACTCAGTTCTCCACTAGTCTAGCTTGTTGCATTAAAAATTTTTAGGGATCCAAAGGAGGATATGATAGAGAGGTCGAAGACCATGCATATTGCCAGGACTCAGATTACGGCCCCCCAAGCAAGTCGAGAGTACTCTGCTCTAAAAATATTGAGGCCTTTGTCGACATCTAGGGGGAACCCATACATCACATCCATAAAGAGGCCCTTTGTGAGCATGATATCTAAGGTGATGACATTCATATGTGTGGGAAATCGCCTGTGGGAATGAAGGGTCTCCACTAGTGCTAGCATTCTACTCCAGGTGAGTGCAATGCAATCACTTTCTATAGCAGATATTATTGGGATCACAAAGCATCAAGGGGGGGGGGTACTAGGCATGTTGGAGGATGAGTGGGTGAGCCGCAGATGAGCAGGGGAGTAGATGCAGTGATGAGAGTTGGAGGAGGGAGCATGGAGCAAAGTAGAGCAGGGGCATAAAAGAGCTAGAGGAGGGGTGTGGAGAAAAGTAGCAGAGCATGGGTGGATCAGAGATACGTAGTAAAATGCCAAATGCCATAGATCTTATATATATTATAAAGCTCAAGCCACTGCAGTGGCTGGAGCCCCCAGGGTTCCATCCATATTAATTGTAGGCCAAATCCCCTAGACAAGCTGGTAATCATGAAGAAGATGCCATGTGGTGCCACTCCGATGGCTGGTAATTAACTGCCAGCCCAATGGAATCTTAGCCATGACAGACATGGCTAATGAGAGCCACCACCACCAGGTAGTATTTCTCATTACCATGTCTAATCACTCATTACCATGCACTCTAGTTCTCTACTGAGCATGTGAGCCCAGTGACTGGTAATTTTTCCTGCACTCATAGTGATCATGCATGCTAAAGCGCAATGGTTGGTGAGCGGTGGCACAGTGGAATCGTAGCCATGATAGATGTGGCTGATGATAGCCACCACCATCGAATAGTAATTACCACAAAAGTAAATCATGAAGCCTAATCACCTCTAATCCCTCATTACCATAATTTACTACACTCGTAGTAATCATGCATGCAAGCCTGGTGGTGGTAATAGGAAGATGAATAATTGCGGGCCAATGCGTTGGCTGGTAATTAACTGCCAGCCATCTTAGCCACCACCACAGACATGGCTGGGAATCTTAGATGCCACCACCTCTAATCATTCATTACCATCTGCTGCCTTGAATTATTCAAAATTTGGGCCAACCATCATGGTGGCTCTCACCTTGTTCGGCTACAACCACCGCGGTGGCTCTTACCTTGATAGTATAGTCGTGCTACAAACCACTAATCCATTCCCTTAACTGTTTCCTCTTCTATCCCTCTCGAACATTTCATTCTCCCTTGCAAATCTCAAGCCTCCACTACTCCATTTCCTTCATTGCTTCATCTTCTATCCCTCTCGACCATTTCTTTCTCCCTTGCAACGAGACTGCAAACTCAAGCCTCGACTATTCTATTTCCTTCATTGTTTCATCTTATATCTCTCTCGACCATTTCTATCTCACTTGCACTCTTCCTGCAACTTCTATCCCCTCTCATAATGGACCTTGCACAGTTCGGGAGCTCCTCACACAATCTTTCCTCCCCCTTTGTAGCATAGTGTGAGAGCCCCTCCTCCCTAATCTTGAAATCGTGACATATGGGAGCTTCTCTCTTGCTCTTCAAAAGCCCAATTTAGATGCTCTCCAAAAGTTCCTGCTACAGCTATCTACGATGAGAAAGTAGATGCTGCAGCTCAATTTGCCATTTGGCAAAAGATCCTAAAGACAAGGAGCTCAAATTCAAGAAGGCCAAGACCAAACCTGATTGCGAGGAAAAGGAGCCTGAAGAGAGGAACCATCCCCCTTCAGGAAAGGAGCAAGAAGGGTCGAGCCTACAACTAGGAAGCTCAAATCAAGGAAAGAGAAAGCGGCATGAAGGGAAGGGTCGAGCCCTTGCAGGAAGGAACGAGCCCCATTTTGGAAAGGAGCAAGGAAGGCCAAGCCTGCAATTTGGGAGCTCAACAAGGATACCTTGAGATGTAATCTGAAGTAAAGGAGTCTTTGAGATTGTAATCTATGTAATCTATGTGTAACACACTATTCAAAATTTTTGGACTTTCTCTCCTAGTTTGGACTTTTTTTTGGAGCATATCCTCTCCACTCAACTTCACTTAGTGCGCTAAAAATTTGGGTTTTTTAGAGCACCAAATGGGTCACTTATATATAAATATGGCCTTATTGAGCTAAAAAGTCAAGTAGTGACCTCTAATTTAAAAAAAAAGGCTCAATGAAGCTATAATTCCCAAACTTGTGCATGGTGTGCCCATCCAATAACTATAATAATAATAAAAGTAGTCTCCTAATTCTAGTTCAATTTTAACACTATGCTGATAAAGTGAAAATATGACACCATATGAAAAGAGTACTGCGTAGTGCTTCCATTGCATCACTGGAATATTGTTATGCATGTGAAACCAAAAGTAGTGTGGATTTGTGTGTCCTCTTAGGGCATCATCTCCTGCTTGTAAATGTGGCTCTATGAATCCTTTCCAATCTACCATCCTCTCTAAGATAGCCACTTCTAATTCTTCCTTGCGAGACCCTCCAATTTTTTTCCCAATTTAAAATAGCATATCCTCCTTTGTGAAAACATCCATTGACTTCAAGTCACCAGAGATAACATTGAAGATTTGATCTATGTGTTCACGTGTATGGCCGACAAGAAGAAAGCCAACTTCCACTTCTTCAAATATTTTCAAACCAACCAGCATAGAGCATAAAGCAAATATGTATTTATTCTTGTTCTCTCTCCAACGATTATCAGCTTGTATTCGCAATGTGTTAGGTAAACATCCGCGAGCATCTCTAACCTTTCTTATTGCTTTCATGATTGATGTAACAACCTGGTTACTATCATGGTCATGCAAACTATCAATCCATACATCACAGAAGATTCGGTATCCATGTACTAATACTCCACACAAGTGTGTTTTTAGTCTAGGTTTGCCCTCCAATGCCAATGGGATACGTCTATATTGTGGCAAAGTTGTATTATTCTGGTCCATGCCATCAATGGTGATGCACATGGACTTATCGACATGTGAAATAGCTTCCTATCTCCAAGAAGCATACAACTTTCGAGCATCCTGCACATGATGTAAATGGATTGATCATTTAAGATATCTTCCTCGCTACTGCTCATATTTACTATGTTCAATGGCATTTTTTTAATTAATTGCATGTCTTACATTTTGACATCCTTTGCTTTGATGGTGTCTTGACATGGCAAAAATCCCTACGCCAAATTTTATACAAGGTTGACTGTGAGATCATGCTTTCGTCTCTATTTTGTAAAGTTTTATTGACAATTTCTAGGATGACATTGTTTGTCATTCCCAAAGGAAGATGTTGTTGACATTTGACACGTCCATCTAGCATTGTTTGTTGAAGATGAGGCTATGGTAATGCATGGTCTTCAAGAACTTGCTTTAATGTTGTGGTTACATTTATAGTGCTTCCATGGCATTTAAGCTTGTAGGTATTTCCATGAATTGTATGAACCACATTTTCTTTCACCTCTACCTAGATGGTCCAGTATGTGCCATGTGATAGTCCACTTAACCATTGATATCCTTGATTGCAAATGGGTCTCCCATTAACCATGGGTTTGAATCTAGGTTTACAGTGTCTTCAAATCTTGATCAGTGCCTTGATGAAGAAAGCATGACAACTCTTGAAGAAGATAGTTATGTCTATTAGATGCTGTCTTACTCCAAATACCAAGGCGTATGGCTGCACAATCATCTTTCCCAACTTTTCTAATGCAAAGTCTCTTGCAAAACAAACTCACATAAGCATCCTTTCCATAATCTCCTCGAATAACATTGAGAGTGCTCTCAACGGAAGCAAGAACGGAAGAGGAAGAGAGAGAGAGAGAGACAGAGACAAAGAGCCACACAAGTTTTGGTGGGTGCAGAACCACCCTAATCTTCTTTTTCATTCATTTATATATGTGTTTGAGTATTGTACATAACCGGGGTAAAGGCACAGTGACCTTTAAACCCCACAACCTCCCACTTAAAGGACAATGTGCCTTTAAGGGAGAACAACCAGTGGGTATACTATCCAATGCCCATCAATACACGACAATACTCAAACCGCTAACTAGGTAGACTCTTCGTCAGCATATCTGCAAGGTTATCATCTGTATGAACCTTGACAAGCTCTATGCGCTTGTCCTCAAGTACCTCCCTGATGAAATGGTACCTGACCTCAATGTGTTTGGTCTTTGCATGAAAGACCAGATTCCGTGCTAGCTGATGAATAGCACTCATGGAATCACTATGCAATGTCGGTACACCTGTATGAATCCCCAAATCTCCCACTAGCCGATCAAGCCATATAGTGTTGAGATATCGAGCTCCACTCGCGATATGCCAGGGTGACTGTTGTGCATTTAGTTCACCGACTTGTTAGCTGGAGCTGCGGTTGGTACACCACCCACGAATAATAGCTGGATGACAGCTATGCTTATCTACTCTAGTTCGTGGCTCAGTTAGTATGCCACCTTAGTTAGTTGAGTTTGGTTTGAGACCCACATATAGGGTTCTTCTATTTCTTTGTACTTGAGTTCTTTTGGCTTTCACAACTAAGAAGAGGAAAACTGTTTTCAGCCTCCACCTTTGTATGTATTCCCCCATTGTGTATGTGAGAAAGCCGCAAGTGAGACTCCTTCCCTCTCTCCCACTATCTTCACATGGTATCAGAGCCTTGTTCGTGGTAAGGAGCTCAAGAAAGCAAACCAAGTTCATGGTGTCCTGGTAAGAGGACTAGTGTTGCTTTCCTATTTCGAGTTTGGGAGCAAATCTCTGCAGGTAGCACAGCCAGAAGTGCAAGAGTGCACTGTCTCAGATTAAGACGCCCTTTGTGGTGTGGCGAGAGCGCAGTATATGCCTAGTGACTTTATTTTTCTGATTTGAGGCCATTTCGGGGCCCGTTTTGAAGGCGGAAGTTCTTCGCCAGGCACTCAGAAAAAGGCCCTGTTTTTGCTGTGCGACCACTGCTCGGCTGGTCGGTGAAAAGTTGCCACAGAAATTGCATCGTATGTCTGTGTGCAGAGATATTGGGAGTTGCAGAATCATGCTTGTTGCCTATTGATGCAAAATCGTCACTAGGAAGTGACTGTGTGGTCAAATACCACTTTCGTCAATTTTGCAGATCTGCCCGTGTGAGGCAAAAGCTGTGTTTTTTTGTAGTGACAGACTATTTTGCAGTGTTTGGTAATGGCATCTGATTCTCTTTCACAGATTGTCACTGAAAAACTTGACAAGAATAACTTCCAGGCATGGAAGTTTAGAATGACGAATTTCCTTATGGGAAAAGGCTATTGGGAGTTCATTACAGGAAATGAAGAAGAACTTGTTCTTCCTAATGTTCCCAATCAACAGGAAATGCAGGCATTTAAAGGATGGCATGAGAGAGCTAGAAAAGTTATGTACTGGCTGTCTATCAGTATGTCGGACTCTATGATTGTGCATATTCAGGATGCAAGTACGCCAAAGGAGGCATGGGATACTTTGGCAAAAATGTACAGCACAAATACGCAAGCCAGGAAAATGCAGCTCAAACAGGAGTTGCACAATGTGCAGAGAGAAAATTTGAGCATAAATGACCACCACATGAAGGTGAAGAAAATTGCAGATGCACTTGCTTCCATTGGGTCACCAGTGGAAGATGATGATCTAGTTTCTGTGACCTTGAATGGTCTAGGAAAGGATTATGCACAGTTCCGGACATCCATTGCCGTCCATGAAAAATTTCCTGATTTTGAAGAGTTGTTTGCTCTTCTAATTTATGAAGAGCAGAGAAATGGGGGTGCATCTTCTTCAAGCGGAACTTCAAAAGAAACTGTCTTCTACTCAAATGCTGGAAGAGGTAGAGGTAGAGGTAGAGGAGGCCGATCTGCAGGCCGTGGTAGAAATCAGAATATGCAGCAAACTCAAGAAAACTAGTCCTATGCAGGAGGACGTGGTAACTCTAGAGGCAGGGGGAGCCAAAGAGGCCGTGGTGGATGGCAGAGAGGCCAAAATGCAAACAGCAATGTTGAATGCTACTACTGTGGTAAAATGGGACATATGGCTAAAGACTGCTACAAAAAGCAGAATGACATTATGAATGGAAAATTGCAGCAAGGCAATTATGCATCTTCTAGTAGACAGGGGGATGACAGAAATGAGCATCTATTTATGGTACAGCACATGACCAATTCTGTGACAAGTGCATAAGATCGAAATGATGTGTGGTATGTTGACTCAGGTGCGTCAAACCACATGACAGGTCATGCAGAGTGGATGCAGGATGCAAGGAAAATGGAAAAACCAGGATTTGTGGAGACTGGTGATGATACTGCACATCCTATTGTGCAGATTGGTAAAATTCCTTTGTCTATGCAGGATGGGAAAAAGAAATACCTGTCTGATGTATTTCATGTCCCGAACATCACCAAGAACCTGGTTTCTGTTGGTCAAATGGTTGAGCAGGGCTTGCAGGTCAGATTTAATCCTCATGGATGCTTTGTTGAGGATATGAAAAATAACGGTCGCTTGATAGCAAAAGGAAAGAAGAAGGGCAGGATGTTTACGTTGGATGCAGACATGCCTGAATTGAGTGCAGCAATGTTTGCACATGGGACCGGTGTTGTTGCAGATATTGATATCTGGCATAAACGCATTGGTCATGTTAATATACAGTGACTTAAATCAATGCAAGCCCAAAATATTGTTGCAGGATTGCCTAAATTCAAGGTTGCAGAAATGCATAAGGTTTGTGAAGCCTGTCAATTTGGAAAACAGGCAAGGAAACCATTTCCTAGGCATGTTCAAGAGAGTAAAAAGCCATTGGAATTAATCCACTCTGATGTGTGGACTACTAAAGCTGCATCTATTGGAGGCTATCACTATTTTTTCACATTTATTGATGACTTCAGTAGAAAACTTTGGGTGTATTTTATGAAAAAGAAAAGTGAAGTGTTTGCGCACTTCAAAGCTTTTAAAGCTATGGTTGAAAAAGAAACAGACCTGCAAATAAAATGCCTAAGGTCAGATGGAGGGGGAGAGTACCTCTCAAATGAGTTTGCAAGGTTCTTGCAGGAGAAAGCAGCAATATTCATGCAGTCATACCCCACAGCAAAATGGAATTGCAGAAAGGAAAAACAGGCATATTGGAGAAGTATCTCGGGCCATGCTAAATGAAAAAGATCTACCAGATTATTATTGGGCTGAAGCAGTTGCTACAACAGTTTATATAATGAACAGGACTCCCACTGCAGCAATACATGGCATGACGCCAGAGGAGATGTATACTGGTAGGAAACCAAACATTTCTCATTTGAAAATTTTTGGTTGCATTGCCTATGTCCATGTGCCAGATGAGTTGAGGTCCAAGTTGGATCCAAAAGCTGAGAAGTGCGTCTTTATTGGTTATTCTCTGCAGCAGAAAGGGTATAGATGCTATAACCCTTCTACATGTAAGTTCATAGTGAGCAGAGATGTTGTTTTTTATGAGATGAGCAGCTGGTATAAACCAGTAAATGTGATGATTGATGTAGATGCACAAAATGGTAATGCTACACAAAATTCACAGCAGCAATCACAAAATATCAGTGGACCTGCAGTGTCCTCTAGCAGTGGTTCACATACTTCGCCATGGACAGGTAGATTGAGATCAGGAGAATCTCCTCAAAGCAATGCAGATAGTGGTACGCAGGTATCACAAAAAGGAAAAGAGAAGGTAGATCAGCCCATGTTTGATGTGAATGTAGGTCACTCTTATGTGGATGGTGAATCCAGTGGCTCAGAACAGAGCATTGATGATGAGTTGGGTATTCCTTCTGTTGTTACACCTAGAGTAAGGAAGACCAAGGATGTTTTGAGAGCACCTGGAAGTGAGCCTATTTTGCACAGGTCTACCAGGGTTAGGTATCCTGTGGATAGGCTGAAATATGATGGATTTACAGCCATTCACTATGCCTATATGGTCAAAGTGATACAGGAATCAGAACCCACTTGTTTTGAGCAAGCCATGGGAAATGAAAAATGGGAGAAAGCCATGGATGAAGAAATGGATGCCTTGGAAGCAAATGCTACATGGGAATTGGTGCTTTTGCCTAAAGATAAGAATGCAATTGGCTGTAAGTGGGTTTATAAAATCAAGCACAATGCAGATGGTTCTGTGAACAGATACAAGGCAAGATTAGTTGTCAAGGGGTATGCACAGACATACAGCATTGATTATGAAGAAACATTCAGTCCGGTTGCAAGGATGGCAATTGTAAGAGCAGTCATTGCTATGGCTGCATCAAAGGGATGGTCTTTACATCAGATGGATGTAAAGAATGCCTTCTTGCATGGTGATTTGCAAGAAGAGGTCTTTATGGAGCAGCCAGTAGGTTATGTTCATGCTATTCATCCTGAGTTTGTTTGCAGGTTGAAGAAAGCCTTGTATGGCTTGAAGCAAGCACCTAGAGCATGGTCTGACAAGATAGGACAGTATCTTGTCACTATTGGCTTTCAGATTTCCAAGGCAGATTTCTCACTCTATGTGAGAAAAATAGAGAAAGGTATTATGCTGCTTGTCATCTATGTTGATGATTTGATCATCACAGGTGATAGTGATGAAGATATCCTTCATGTGAAAATGCTATTGAAGCAGAAGATACTCTCCACCATTGTCAGTCCGTAGGCATTTAAGCGTTCTATCTGACTGATTCTCAACCAAGGCCAGCCATTTCTGAAATACTTGGAACACATCACTCTTCCGAGCTATAGCATAAGCCCACACTTTCCTAGTTGCATCATCAATGAATGTCACATAGTATTCAGCCCCGCCTAATGACTGTGTAGGCATGGGACCACATACGTCTGAATGCACCAAATCAAGCTTTTCAAACTCTTTCTTTCCCCTTCTTTTATGGGCTAAATCTGTGCGTGAATGCTTGAAGCTCAACAGCTCTGTGGGAGGAAGGAGAAGCTCTGTGGGAAGCTTTGTGGGTGACTTTACTTGCATCCGAGTGTGCAGAGACCTTAGAGAAACCTTTGGAAAAGTCACTTTGGTTTTGCGAAGTGGTTTTAAGAGCCTGTTAAGTGTTTTCAAAGAAAAAGTCGTTTTTTGAGCTTTTTCCTGTTTCGTTCGATGACAGAGACTCCGTATTGACTTCTAGAGGCAACTATTGCTTGTTTTTGGTGTCCACTTCACTTTAGGAGCTTGGAAACACCTTCATTCTTGAATCTGGGATCATTTCATTGGATTTTTGACTCACTATGTCAGTTTCTGCGTTTTTTGCCCGAGTGTTGGAACTCAAGTTTGGAGCAACCATTTGCAGATCTGTTAGTTCCGGTGGACTCAGGAGGTCCCAAAACTTCTATGTTGCTCATCATTCACACTCCGGTGGAGTTTACAAACAGCTCTGTTTCCAAAAACGTTTTTCAGTCCGTGTGTTAGACCCAATGATTGAGACCACGGTTTCCAAAGCCGTCTGTCCCATTGTGTTTCAGACGCCCAAAAACCCCTACCTATCAGTTCTTGCGCGATTCGGTGGAGGATTTTCAGAGTTATAGATCTCTATGTATTCGATTTCGTCTCTCTGTTATGCATTTTTCATTCTAAGGTTTTGAAACCTTAGATTTATGCCACATGGCAGTGGATAAGTGTTGACTCCCATTTCTCACTCATCGGTTGGGATTTTGGAGTTCTGGCAGAAGAGAGATATTTGCAAATTTTCTTGCCGAGTCCGATTATGCAATGGCACCCATGTTTTGAGGCATCTCAGGTTTTATTTTCAGTAGCGGTCATTACCGTGGGACTATGATTTCTTGAGCATACCTTATGCAGATCACTCTGGTTGCAGGTGTGCGCTCATTCGTAGTATGCATTGGGTTGCAGTGGATGATTTATAGGCCATTTGGATGCATTGCGATCCTTATTGGATGTGCTGATAGGCCCAAATTGCCTTGTGGGATGCTATTTTTTATGGACGCTTTGCACATGGATGCTATTTTATGCTGAGGGACAGCTTTGACACATTGTAGGTGATGCACTGATAGTGCTATGCTCTCTTGGATGAGATATTATTGATGCATATGCCAGTGGACGGTGTTTATGCTTGAGGCGTTTGGCACTTATTGGCATTTTCTTTTGGGCCAGATTTGCTCATATGGATGCATAGTATATGCACATGAGTCAGATGCATCTTTTGATGCTTTGAGCTTTGAGTTTTGGTGATATTTCACTCTATTGTGTCATACACATTTGGGTGCACCTGGTATTTGGTGTGATTCTCTCTTGCAGGCACTAGCATTTGGGATTTTGTTTCATTTGCATCATGGCATCCTCTTCCATGTCTGAAAAGGAGTTTTTCAGCATTAAAAAGTTTGATGGGACAAACTTTTCTTTGTGGAAAGAACAACTAAGGGATGTGCTTATTCAAAAGAAGCAGATTAATTCCTTGGCAGGGATTGAAGCTAAGCCTGCAAATATGTCTGAGGATGATTGGAATGAGTTGGATGCATTAGCAAAGTCTACTACTAGACTTCATCTTGCAGAGTCAGTTTATTTCACAGTAGTAAATGAGCAGACTACGGAAGATTTGTGGAAGAAACTGTGTGCCACTTATGAGAAGGAAACTGCCTCTAATAAAGTTTACCTCATGAAGAGGTTGTTTGAGCTACAGATGAAGGAAGGGGTCTCCATTGCTTCTCACTTGAATGAATTCAATATTATTTTCAGCCAGCTTCAGGCTCAAAAGATGAATTTTGATGTGGAGACTAAGGCAATATTTCTCTTATGTTCATTGCCATCCTCATGGGATACCTTCCGTACAGCTGTCAGTAACTCTGCACCTGGTGGAGTACTGAAATTTGATGATGTTGTGGGTAGCTTGTTGGCCAAGGAGATTAGACGGAAGTCTATGGATGGTAACAAGTAGGATGCAGCCTTAAATGCGTAAAGGGGCAGATCACAGTTCAGGGGGAAGTCCCAAGAAAGAGGGAAGTCTTGTAGCAAATCCAGGGCATGGAACATTGAGTGTTACCATTGTGGCAAGAAGGGTCATATGAAAAAGGATTGCTACAAGCTGAAAAGAGAACAAAAGGATAAGAAAAAGAATGCAAACTGGGGTGCAAATCAAAAGGAAGAGAGTCCAAGGGAGGACAAAGGAAAAGTGAAGATCGAGGAGATCAATGCAGTCACACATGATAGTGACAATGACGTTCTCTTCATGTCTAGTTTATCTGCATAGTTGCTTACCACTTCAAATGATGCATATTCCCAGGATTGGATTTTGGATTCTGATGCTTCATTCCATGTTACTCCCCATAAGGAATGGTTCTCCACTTATGACAGTGGAAAGACAGGTTGTGTGCATCTTGGAAATGACTATGCATGTGACATAGTGGGAGCAGGTGACATAAAGTTTTCTTTTGCAAATGGGTCTGCATTTGTTTTGAAACATGTGAGACATGTGCCTAAGTTGACCAAGAGTCTTATTTTAGTGGGTCAGCTAGATGATGCTGGTTTTCACACCACTTTTGGCTTTCAGAGTTGGAAAATTTAGAAGGGCTCTATGCTTTTGGCCAAGGGTGCCAAGTGTGGGACTTTGTATCCCTTACATGTATCAGGGGTATTTGATCATGTTGTTGCAATAACCAAGCAGCCAAGCACTTCTTTGTGGCATTGCAGGTTGGGGCACATGAGCCAGAATGGAATGAAACTCTTATGCTGTTTGGGTTATGTACCACATTTGAGTTTCTCTGATTTTGAATTTTGTGAGCACTATCTACATGACCATATCTCTTGTGCGCTTTTGCAGATAGTGGCATATGTTGCATATATAAGCCATGCTCAAAATTCTTGACTAGTTCCTACTCAGAGTCAGTCCCTACACTCACATACGGTTTCACATCATCACATTAGCTGAAACCTGACGTTCATCAGTTCGATGATGAGTAGACTTCAAAGTGTTCAGAGGCATTGCGAATTGATCAATGGGTAGATAGCACATGATTTGATTTCACACACATGCCATCATTGTAAAGCCTATTTGGCTATTTCACGGCATTGTGCACATCGTTTCATCCTTGTAAAGCCTCTTGGCTATTATCGACATCATTTGTTACAAGCCTTGTAATTCAGATCATATTATTTATATTGTAGCTCTACCTTCACCTGACAGTTCAGATTTCATTTGCCATAGCTAGTGTTTTGCAATTGATTCAGACAGTGATTTTCACAACACAGACAGAGAGCCACACAAGTTTTGGTGGGTGCAGAACCACCCTAATCTTCTTTTTCATTCATTTATATATGTGTTTGAGTATTGTACATAACCGGGGTAAAGGCACAGTGACCTTTAACCCCCACAAACATTACATGTCTCTTTGGTTTTGGAATTGATGCCATGATTCTTCGCCTCTTCACACTCACATAATTTCTTTTTGTAAATAGTGTCTTGCATTTTCCAATTGTAAGACCATCAAACCTTGAATCCATTTCCCTTGAATCTTCATCTCTATAATCAAATGTTGTGGGCTTGAGAATTATTTGATGCCTTATAATATCTTGGAAATGGCAATCTGGTAGACATGTTCATTGATGCCAATGCCTCTTGAATTTTGTGGTTGAACTCTTTCTCCTTCGTAACTCAAGATTCCCCTATCTATATTCTCTGGCATGATAGCAACAATATTACAAACAACATGACAAGTCTCAGATTCTCTGTCCCCTTTGCCCTGCATTCGAGTGTGGTAACATTATGATCATTGTCATCACTAATATCATCAATTCCTGTTATTGCATCACTTATCCCATCGATCTTTGTGTGTATTTTTATTTGTGGTCCCATCTTATTATTCTCAACACAAGACAAGTCTTCTATATCAATAAGCATGTTTGAGTCACTTGCAACACAAAGACAAGTCTTCTATACCAGTGAGCTTGTTTGAGTCACTTGCAACATAGGACAAGTCTTCTATACTAGTGAGCCTGTTTGAGTCACTTGCAACATAGAATAAGTCTTCTATACCAGTCAGCCTATTCGAGTCACTTGCAACATAAGCCAACTCTTCTATACCAGTGAGTATATTTGAGTCACTTGCAACACAAGAAACCTTTTCTACATCAACATCTGTTACTATAATGTCCTCAATACTATGATATTGTTGATCACTACTATAGCTTCTTATCAATTTGGATCCCATTTGTGTTATAGTCCTTTTCTTCTAATAATATTATGTTGTGTCTTCCATGACATTGAAGGAAACTGTCTTGGGCAAACTTGATTTCAAGAAAGCCAACCCCCATTTACAAGTACTATGAACTTGTAGATGAGACATAGTATTATGGACGTCTAGATGTGAAGTACTATCCATTGCATTTTGAATGACAGCTGTACTAGTCAACTTAATTATCTCCACTATACAGAGAAAAATCTGAGCATAGCCCTTAAAGTTGTGAATTGCTAAAACTTCTCTAAAGGAAGATAACATCTCTACTTTTTTCCCCTCAAAATAAGTTCTCTTGATATCTTGAAAGTATGTCTTTGGAACAATTTTGTCTTGGTCCCAGAGTGTTCTGTGTGCTTGCATATCAAATATGTCACATTGTAAGATATCTCCTAATGTTTAAAAGTCTCCATGTGGATATTTTAAATGTACTTCAAGATTTACAACATTGGTGATTATCACTACACATCTTCCCTCACCACAACGTTGGAAATGACACACATTCATAGGATCAAGACTATGAATTTGTCCAAAAGCCACCACTTCATTCTTCTTATATAACACCACATCCATACCCTCTGTTAGGGTGAATACTTGTTTTATGTACAAAAATAGATTAGCAACTAAAAAAAAGACACAATAAATAATCATTGAGCTTATTATTACTTAATAACTTTTATATCAAAACTAGCAGAGAAGGAATGAAACCTAAACCCTACATCCTAAACTTTAAACAATTAATACCAAAACATCTTAACCACGGTAAATCCTAAACTTTAAACATTTAAACCCTAAACCCTAAATCCTAAACTCCGAAACACTAAATCCTATACCCTAAACCCTAAACTCTAAATCCTAAACCCTAAATCCTAAACCCTAAACCCTAAATCCTAACCCTAAAATACAACCAAAATTTAATGATTTTTTTATATTTGTGCTAACAGGTTGGATATATCCCCCAACCTGTTGCTTGAGCAACAGGTTAGGGAAGCAACAGGTTGGGGGTGCACAGTTGGGGGTGCACACAAATCAAGAAAATTCTTGATTTGTGCAACAGGTTGGATATACCCCCCAACCTGATTTGTGTGCACCCCCAACCTATTGCTTCCCCAACCTGTTGCTTGAGCAACAAGTTGGGGGATATATCCAACCTATTCCACAAGTCAAGAAATTACCCAACCTATTGCTCAATTGGGAGATATACCCAACGTGTTGCACAAATCAAGAAATTTCTTGATTTGAGCAACAGGTTGGGGGACTCAACAAGAAGGAAGGAGACTTGCGTCTTTCTGTGGACTACCGGGCACTCAACAAGGTTACTATTAAGAATCGGTATCCCCTTCCCAACATGAGAGAGTTGTTTGATTCTCTAGTGCATGCTCGGTACTTCACAAAGATAGATCTAAGGTCCGGGTATCATCAAATCAGAATTTCTGAGGCTGATGTGGAAAAGACAACTATGAGGACCAAGTATGGCTCATATGATTGGAAGGTGTTGACTTTTGGGTTAACCAATGCCCCGGCAACCTTTTCAACACTCATGAATGGTATTTTTCGTGACCTACTAGATGAGTGTGTAGTCATTTATTTAGATGATATCCTCATCTATTCAAAGACTATAAAGGCGCATATTAAGCACTTGAAGGAGGTGTTTGACAGGCTGAGAACAAATTGACTATTCTTGAAGGAAAGCAAGTCTGATTTTACAAGGGAAACAGTCCATTTTCTAGGTTTCAATGTGAGCCAAGGAAAGCTGAGGATGGGGACGAGAGTAAGGTGAAAGCCATAGTGGGGTGGCCTACCCCAAGGAGTGTTCATGATGTGTGGGCATTCAATGGGATGGCCCCTTTCTATAGGACCTTGATTGACATGTACAGTGAAATCACAACTCCTGTCACCAATCTTACACGAAAAGATACACTGTGGAAGTGGGGCCCTAAGCATGAGAGTGCTTTTCAGAAGCTGAAGGAGGCTATGAGTAGTCAGCCAGTCCTAGCACTGCCTAATTTTGAGAAGCCCTTTGAAGTGCAGATAGATGCATCAGATTTTGCCATAGGAGGTGTTCTCTTACAAGACGAGCATCCTATAGCCTTCGAGAGTCAGAAGCTGATTGAGAGGGAGACCCGTTACCCTACTCATGACAAGGAGATGACCGCGGTGGTGCATTGCTTGAGGACTTGGAAGCATTACCTCTTGGGCAATCACTTTTCCGTTTTTACAGACAATGTCACTACTTCCTATTTCATGACACAGCCCAAGTTGTCTCCCAAGCAAGCAAGATGGCAGGATTTTCTAGCCAACTTCGACTTCGAGATCAAGTACAAGCCCGGCAAGGATAATGTAGTGGCAGTGGATTCAATGATATTGTAGTTTTGTGCAAAGCCTTAAACAAAGTTTAAGGCTTTTGCAAAGTATTACATACTATAACAAAGATAAGCAAGTATGCTATACCTCTTCGAGATTCTATGGTTTTAAATACCTTTCTTACAAATACATTATCTAATTCTTCATTCTTCGACTAACAAGTATTATACACATGGAAGAAAAGCATACATGCTAAAAACATGTTTGTAAAATTTAATATTTCCTAATTTTTTAAATTAATTCAATTCTTTGATTAACTCCCTTTTTAAAATTTAAAGGTTATTAGTATATAATATACATAATTTTAAATGTTATTAATGTATAATATTAATAATTTATATATTTATTTAAATTAATAAAATAATTATATTATATTTATATTAGTTTTTAAGTTAATAATGTATATTTTTATTAAAACTGAAATTTAATATCTTGTTAATAGCAGGAAGAATATTGTAGAGATTTTTCATATTAAGAACTACCTTACAAATACATTCACTAATTCTTTATTGTTTGAAGAATAAGTATTATATAAAGCACGTATGCTAGAAGACCTCCCTTTCAAAAATATTTTCATTGTTATATTTTTTAAATTAATGTATTTGTATATAAATTTATATAATATTTATATTAATTTATAGATTAACAATATATATTTTTAGCAAAATTATTTTAACATTAGTTAATAAAAATGTATTATATTATGGAGTAAAAATATTATAAATGGATTTCGCATATTAATAAAGTGTGTGTGAGAAGAGTTTTTGGAGAGATTTATGATTAAATTTTGTTTTGAAGTTGTTGCATGCGCAATAGGTAGGGAGGTTTGAGTGGTTTTGAGGTTGAGAGAGAAATTTGTAATAGATTGTTTTCTAATTTATATTTTTTGAAAAATTGTTGCGTGTCCAATAGGTCGGGAAAGTTTGAGTTTGAGAGAAATTTGTGACAATAGTTGTGAGAGTTTGAGGTAAAGAGGGAAATTTGTGGGAAAAAAGATTGTATGCAAAAGATGGTTTTTTGAAGTTGTTGCGTACGCAACATGTTTTTGAGAAAAGAATCGGATTTGAAAAAAAAATCAAATTTACAAAAACTTGATTCTTAGAAGTTTTTGTGTACGCAATAGGTTGGAAATGAACTCAAATCTTGGAACATTCTAAAGATTTTGAGAATCTTGCAATAAGTTGATGAGAGGAGAGAAGCATAGAGTTTTTATCGATATATATTACATATCCCTTGTTGTGTATTGAACTTTCCTTTTAATCTCATTGCAGTTCATTGTGTACATCTTTTTTAGGCACTTTGGCCATGTTGCAACCGTTCATTTGTGTGCCGATCATTCCATTATAAAAGATACATGTAGGGATCATTGTTAGAGATACATTTGCAATGTTAAAGACCAATCAATCTTTTGAAATTGCACTGACACATGCATAACATTGAAAAGTAATGAAAGTCAATCAAAATTTTTTCCCAAGTCGATGATTTTTAAGGTCATTGTTTGTAGAAATATCAATCTCATTGTCAGACGCGCATTTTTCATTCACATACACACCATGCACACAGAAAACTAGGGCATTTGGCCTTCGAATAAGTTCACATACCAATCTCATTGCCGATGCGTATTTTCCCCTCACATGCGTACCATGAAAATGGTGGCTTTAGGCTATCCTGACCGGACATATGGTGTCGAATGCATGTGACACTTGGCAAGATCATGGGAGCCACTTGTCGATGCGTATTGGTCAAGTTTTGTATCCATCGGATAAGTTAACATACCAATGTCATGGGTCGATGCATATTTTTCCTTCACGTGCGTAGCATGCACATGGAAAATTGGGACTTTAGGCCTTCTCGACCAGACATATGGCCATCAATGCACATGACACTTGGCAAGATCAAGGGAACCATTTTCCTTAAGGCCCCCGTTAAGTTTTGTACCCATCGAGCAAGTTCAAATACCAATGTCACCGGTCGATACAAATTTCTCCTTCATATGCGTAGCATGCACATGGAAAATTGGGGCTTTAGGCCTTCTCGACCAAACATACGGTCTTGGATGCACATGACACTTGGAAAGATCATGGAAACCACTTTCCTTGAGCCCCCTGTCAAGTTAAACTAAAAAAAGCTGACTTGACCTAAAAGCTACCCATTTCCTATAAAACTCTACTTCTGCTCATTCTCTCTCACAACTTTCCTGGAGCTCCTCCACCACCTCCCCACCCAGGTACTCCCTCCCTTCCCCTCTCCTCCATCCGCTCCCTTCCCCTCTCCTCTCGCTTCCCATCCCCTCTCCTCCCTCCCCTCCCTTCCCCTCTCCTCCCGCTTCCCATCCCCTCTCCTCCCGCCTCCTCTCTCCCCTCCCTTCCCCTCTCCTCCTGCTTTCGCCCTCCCCTCCCCCCTCCCTCCTCCTACTCCCCCCTTCCCCTCCCTTCCCCTCTCCTCCCTTCCTCCCTCCCCTCCTTTCCCCTCTCCTCCCCCTCCCTTTCCCTCTCCTCCTGCTTCCCCCTTCCCCTCTCCTCCCTTCCTTCCTCCCCTCCCTTTCCCTCTCCTCCTGCTTCCCCCTCCCCTCTTCTCCCGCTTCCCCCCTCTGATTACGAATCCTCTCCCTCCCTCCCCTTCCCCTTCGATACTTTTTTTTTTTGAGAGCGAGGAGGCGGGGAGTGGAGAGACAGCTCGCGCCTTTTTTTGGGGGGGATCGGGGAGGTGGGAAGTGGGTAGGTGGAGGAGAGGTAGAGGGGGAGGCGGAGGAGAGGAGGAAGGCGGGGAGGTGGGAGGAGAGGAGGGAGGAGGGGGGGTTAACCCCCCTTGAACCTTTTGTGCGCGCAACAGGTCAGCCCGCGGGCCTAGCTTGTTGCGCACACAACAAGTTCAGGGGGGGTTCATCCCCTCCCCTAAGCTCCCAAGGGGGGGCCTGTTGCACGCGCAACAGGCCCCCCCTTGAGATCTTAAGGGAGGGGATTAACCCTCCCTTAAGTAGGGGACCTTTGGGGCTCCAAACAAAAAAAAAAGGATGAAAAAAGATGAAAAAAATAAATAAATTTAATTTAATTTAATTTAATTAAAGAAAAGTAAAATTAAATAAATAAATTTTAAAAAGTTTAGAAAAATTAAATTAAATTTTAAATAAATTTAAATAATTAAAATAAATAAAATAAAATTTTTAAAAATAAATAAATTAAATTAAATTTTAAAAAAATGAAACATTAAAATTAAACAAATAAATAAAATTTTAAAAATTTTAGAATTTTGAAGAAAATTTAAATTTTTAAAGAAAAATTAAATTAAATTTTAAATATATAGATATATAAATAAATAAATTTAAATAAATAAAATAAAATTTTAAAAAATCCTAATAAAATTTTAGAAAAATTAAATTAAATTCTTTTATCTATGTTTATAAAATATTTTGAATTCAATTATTTATGTAAAAATATATTTTTTAAAAAAATGTATCTAGAAATATAAAAAAATATTTTTAAAAATATATTTGAACTTTTAAAAATTTAATGATTTTTAATTTTAAATATTTAAATATTTAATTAGCAATTTTTTTAATATTTTGAGTTTGAAAATCATTGTAATTCTCATTTTTGGTTTTTGATTGCTTTGCAAAAAACTATGGCTTCAAGTTTTGGTTCTAAGATGTCTTTTAAATATCTTGAACATGCTTGCTATTTTATGGAGTGCAAATCAAAGTATTTTTTGGTAATCACTGCCAAGAATGTGTCAAGCATGAAATATTCTCTAGAGGCAGTAAGAAATGGTGGCATGGTCTCAACCATCAACATTAAAGAAAACAATTTGATAGAAGTTGTGTGCAAAGGGAAGAATGATGATGTGGTCTACAAGTTACAAGTTGCGCACAAGAACTTCTTGAAGCCCTTACCAGATTCAATTGAGGGATCCCAAGAATTACTTAGTGCCTTGGAAGAATTGAAGAAAATGTGGGATGCATTTCCAAGTGGTGGTGTTGTACCTTTAGCAGCATAGTAAGTACGCCATCTATAACATGTAGCCCTTAAGTTGTACCACCAATATCTGAGGCGATAACTACGGTATCTCTAGCAAGAGTAACTACAATATCTACTGCAGTAACTACAGTATCTCCAACTGTACCTACACCATCGACTACTGAAATTACAGGAACAAGAAGGAGTGATCATGGAGCAAATTCAAGTTCCACAACTATTCCTAGAAAGAGAGCCAAAATAACTCCTACTCCACGTGCAGATAATTCAAGTGCAGGTTATTTAAAACCAGGCAAAAAATTGGATAGTGATGATCAGGAGGATCCGCAAGAAGAAGATACAAGTCTCGCAGACTTTTCTATAAGTGTGGCAGACTTACATCCTCTAGAGGATGAGGGGTACATTTGGGGATTTTCACAATTCAGCGTGGCCACAATGCTTATTGATTGAGCTTCGTTGTTCACAAATCAAAGAAAGCTAGATAAGACATTTGCACGCAAATTGTATGAAGATACGAGGAAAACAAGAATTCTAGTTGCCACTAATATCACTCTTCATCCTATGGCGTTTAAGAGACTTCAAGAAGATGATCCTACATTGCTTGATGCCACATTTCAAAAGCATGTGGACTTTCTTGATTCTTTTGAGAACTTTAGGAGTGACTTTGTTCATCGAGAGGCTTTGTACCAAAGCCGATATGGGACTGACATTGAGAAGAGATACATGCTGGCAAAGAATAGATTCTTGGAAAGATGCAGGCTTGAGCCCATTGATGGGCAACACTTTTGTGAAGCTTGCAGGATTGCCCTTGATGAGGGAAGAAAAGGAAACTTGCCACAGATTGAGTGGATGGAAAAGTTTCAATGGGTCATTTGTCATGTATGCATATTTAACGATGACTCGAAGTACATTCTAAAATAAAAAAGGCTGAATTTTGCTCCATTTAGGTTGGGAAAAAGCTCTTCTCTTTTTGAGATCCTGATAAAGGCAAGGGAGTTATGGGTGGGCTGTGGAAAGCCACAAACAGTGAAGTGCACGAGACCTACATCTAAGTACATGGCAAAGAGGACTCGGTTCTATAGATGCTTGAAAGGTATCGTAAGCAATACACAAGGTGTACCAAGTAATAAGGTTGAGGCAAAGGATCTGAACACCGCCATTGCAAGATACAGGGATGTTACTTGCATTGTCTTCCGCAAGGACTTTGTGTTTTAGAGCATGGTGGGTGTTTTCCAAGCATATGAAACAGGAAAGATATCCTTTGAGGCACCATAGCACACTGCAACTCAGAGGAAAGAAATAATGAAATCGATGTCTATTGTTTGGTGGAGAGCATTAAGGTTTTTCCAGATGCAATAATAGAAGAAGTATGCAAGAAGATCCTAAGCAGTGACTACTTCTTTGGAAAGAAGAGCAAGCATAGTAACTTGGATGAAGTGGTCACCCGAATGATTCAAAGTGAGGTTGCTCTCTCGGCACTATTGTTTTTATTGAAATCTAATGATAAGTTAGCTGGCAAGTCAATTGTGTGGGGGTTAAAGGTCACTGTGCCTTTACCTCAGTTATGTACAATACTCAAACACATATATAAATGAATGAAAAAGAAGATTAGGGTGGTTCTGCACCCACCAAAACTTGTGTGGCTCTCTGTTTCTCTCTCTCCCTCTTCCGTTCTTGCTTCCGTTGAGTGCACTCTCAACTGGTATCAGAGCCCGGGTGATCTAGTTGAGCGTGCGTGAGTGCTTGGAAGCTCAGCAGCTCTGTCGGAGGAAAAAGAAGCTCCGTGGGAAGCTTTGTGGGTGACTTTACTTGCATCCGAGTGTGTAGAGACCTTGGAGGAACCTTTGGAAAAGTCACTTTGGTTTTACGAAGTGGTTTTCAGAGCCTGTTAAGTGTTTTCAAAGAAAAAGTCGTTTTTTGAGCTTTTCCCTGTTCCGTTCGATGACAGAGACTCCGTATTGACTTGTAGAGGCAACTATTGCTTGCTTTTGGTGTCCACTTCACTTCAAGAGCTTGGAAACACCTTCATTCTTGAATCTGGGATCATTTCATTGGATTTCTCACTCACTATGTCAGTTTTTGGGTTTTTCTGCCCAGGTGTTGGAACTCAAATTTGGAGCAACCATTTATGAAAAGTTTTGTGCCCATTGGATATCCTTTGCATGATCGATCGAGCAATAAATACTATTTTTGCTCTAGTGTCATGCACATCCGTAAAAAAACACGCTGCTAGGTATGTTATCTGATCAAGCGCTTATGGGATGGGAGTGCCACTTTGCATGTAAGTCAATTCCACCTAGTAGAAGGTGTGTGCAAAGTATTGTGCCCATCGGATATGCTTTGCATTGTCGATCAAGCATAAAACAATGTTTTTGCCTTAGTGTCATGCACAACCATGAAAAAACACGGTCCTAGGTGTGTTAATCAAACAAGTACTTATCGGATGGGGGCTCCACTTTGCACGCAAGTCTGTTTCAACTACAAAAAGTGTTGTGCCCATCGGATATCCTTTGCATGGTCGATCGAGCATTAAATACTATTTTTGCTCTAGTGTCATGCACATCCGTAAAAAAACACATTGCTAGGTATGTTATCCGATCAAGCACTTATGGGATGGGTGTGCCACTTTCCATGTAAGTCAATTCCACCTAGTTGAAGGTGTGTGCAAAGTATTGTGCCCATCGGATATGCTTTGCATTGTCGATCAAGCATAAAACACCGTTTTTGCCTAAGTGTCATGCACAACCATGAAAAAACACGGTCCTAGGTGTGTTATTCAAACAAGTACTTATCGGATGGGGGCTCCACTTTGCACGCAAGTGTGTTTCAACCACGTTGAGGTGCGTGCAAAGTATTGTCACCATCGGATATGCTTTGCATGGTCAATCACGCCTTATACACCATTTTTTCTCTAGTGATATGCACATCCGCAAAAAAACACACCCTTAGGTGTGTTATCTGACCAAGTACTTATCGGATGGGTGTGCCTCTTTGAGAACATTTCAATACCACCTAGGTTGAGGCGTACAACCATAAAAAAACACGGTCCTAGGTGTGTTAATCAAAAAAGTACTTATCGGATGGGAGCTTCACTTTGAACACAAGTTGCTTTCAACTAGGTTGAGATGCATGCAAAGTATTGTCACCATCGGATATGCTCTGCATGGTCGATTACGTATTATACAACGTTTTTTCGGTAATCATATGCACATCCGCAAAAAAACACGCTGCTAGGTATGTTATCCGATCAAGCAATTATGGGATGGGAGTGCCACTTTGCATGTAAGTCAATTCCACCTAGTTGAAGGTGTGTGCAAAGTATTGTGCCCATCGGATATGCTTTGCATTGTCGATCAAGCATAAAACACCGTTTTTGCCTTAGTGTCATGCACAACCATGAAAAAACACGGTCCTAAGTGTGTTAATCAAACAAGTACTTATCGGATGGGGGCTCCACTTTGTACGCAAGTCCGTTTCAACTAGGTTGAGATGTGTGCAAAGTATTGTCACCATCGAATATGCTCTGCATGGTCAATTACGCATTATACAATGTTTTTCCCGTAGTGATATGCACATCCGTAAAAAAACATGCCCTTAGGTATGTTATCTGACCAAGTACTTATCGGATGGGTGTGCCTCTTTGAGAACATTTCAATACCACCTAGGTTAAGGTGTAGGAAAAGTATTGTGGCCATCGGATATGCTTTGCATGGTCAATCGAGCATTAAATACCGTTTTTGCCTTTGTGTCATGCACATCCGTAAAAAAACACGCTGCTAGGTGTGTTATCCGATCAAGTACTTATGGGATGGGAGTGCCACTTTTCAGGTAAGTCAATTCCACATAGTTGAAGGTGTGTGCAAAGTATTGTTCCCATCGGATATGCTTTGCATTGTCGATCAAGCATAAAACGCCGTTTTTGCCTTAGTGTCATGCACAACCATGAAAAAACACGGTCCTAAGTGTGTTAATTAAACAAGTACTTATTGGATGGGGGCTCCACTTTGCACCCAAGTCCGTTTCAACTAGGTTGAGGTGCCCGCAAAGTATTGTCACCATCGGATATGATTTGCACGGTCGATCACGCATTATACACCGTTTTTTCCCTAGTGATATGCACATCCGCAAAAAAACACGCCCTTAGGTGTGTTATCTGACCAAGTACTTATCGGATGGGTGTGCCTCTTTGAGAACATTTAAATATCACCTAGGTTGCAGTGTAGTAAAAGTGTTGTGCCCATCGGATATCCTTTGCATAGTCGATCGAGCATTGAATACTATTTTTGCTCTAGTGTCATGCACATCCGTAAAAAAAACACGCTACTGGGTATGTTATCTGATCAAGCACTTATGGGATGGGTGTGCCACTTTGCATGTAAGTCAATTACACCTAGTTGAAGGTGTGTGCAAAGTAGTGTGCCCATCGGATATGCTTTCCATTGTCGATCAAGCATAAAACACCGTTTTTGCCTTAGTGTCATGCACAACCATGAAAAAACATGGTCCTAAGTGTGTGAATCAAACAAGTACTTATTGGATGGGGGCTCCAGTTTGCACGCAAGTTTGTTTCAACTACATTGAGATGCGTGCAAAGTATTGTCACCATCTAATATGCTCTGCATGGTCGATTACGCATTATACAACGTTTTTCCCGTAGTGATATGCACATCCGCAAAAAAACACGCCCTTAGGTATGTTATCTGACCAAGTACTTATCGGATGGGTGTGCCTCTTTAAGAACATTTCAATACCACCTAGGTTAAAGCGTAGGAAAAGTATTGTGCCCATCGGATATGTTTTGCATGGTCGATCGAGCATTAGATACCATTTTTGCCTTAGTGTCATGCACATCCGTAAAAAAGCACGCTGCTAGGTGTGTTATCCGATCAAGTACTTATACAATGGGAATGCCACTTTGCATGTAAGTCAATTCCACCTATTGAAGGTGTGTGCAAGGTATTGTGCCCATCGGATATGCTTTGCATTGTGGATCAAGCATAAAACACTGTTTTTGCCTTAGTGTCATGCACAACCATATAAAAACACGGCCGTAGGTGTGTTATTCAAACAAGTAGTTATCGGATGGGGGCTCCACTTTGCACACAAGTCCGTTTCAATGACGTTGAGGTGTGTGCAAAGTATTGTCACCATGGGTTATGATTTGCATGGTCGATCACGCATTATACACCGTTTTTTCCCTAGTGGTATGCACATCCGCAAAAAACCACGCCCTTAGGTGTGTTATCTGACCAGGTACTTATCAGATGGGTGTGCCTCTTTGAGAACATTTCAATACCACCTAGGTTGCAGTGTAGGAAAAGTATTGTGCCCATCGGATATCCTTTGCATGGCCGATCGAGAATTAAATACTATTTTTGCTTTAGTGTCATGCACATCCGTAAAAAAAACACGCTGCTAGGTATGTTATCCGATCAAGCACTTATGGGATGGGTGTGCCACTTTGCATGTAAGTCAATTCCATCTATTTGAAGCTGTGTGCAAAGTATTGTGCCCATCGGATATGCTTTGCATTGTCGATCAAGCATAAAACACCGTTTTTGCCTTAGTGTCATGCACAACCATGAAAAAACACGGTCCTAAGTGTGTTAATCAAACAAGTACTTATCGGATGGGGGCTCCACTTTGCACGCAAGTCTGTTTCAACTATGTTGAGATGCATGCAAAGTCTTGTCACCATCGGATATGCTCTGCATGGTCGATTACGCATTATACAACGTTTTTCCGTAGTGATATGCACATCCGCAAAAAAACATTTCCTCAGGTATGTTATCTGACCAAGTACTTATCGAATGGGTGTGCCTCTTTGAGAACATTTCAATACCACCTAGGTTAAGGTATAGGAAAAGTATTGTGCCCATCGGATATGCTTTGCATGCTCGATTGAGCATTAAATACCATTTTTGCCTTAGTGTCATGCACATTCGGAAAAAAACACGCTGCTAGGTATGTTATCCGATCAAGAACTTATGCGATGGGAATGCCACTTTGCATGTAAGTCAATTCCACCTAGTTGAAGGTGTGTTCAAAGTATTGTGCCCATCAGATATGCTTTGCATTGTCGATCAAGCATAAAACATCGTTTTTGCCTTAGTGTCATGCACAACCATATAAAAACACGGTCCTAGGTGTGTTATTCAAACAAGTACTTATCGGATGGGGGCTCCACTTTGCACGCAAGTCCGTTTCAACAACGTTGAGGTGCGTGCAAAGTATTGTCACCATAGGATATGCTTTGCATGGTCGATCACGCATTATACACCGTTTTTTCCCTAGCGATATGCACATCCGCAAAAAACCACCCCTTAGGTGTGTTATCTGACCAAGTACTTATCGGATGGGTGTGCCTCTTTGAGAACATTTCAATACTACCTAGGTTGAGGTGTACGAAAAGTGTTGTGCCCATCAGATATCCTTTGCATGGACGATCGAGCATTAAACACTATTTTTGCTCGTGTCATGCACATCCGTAAAAAAACATGCTGCTAGGTATGTTATCCGATTAAGCACTTATGGGATCGGCGTCCCACTTTGCATGTAAGTCAATTCCACCTAGTTGAAGGTGTGTGCAAAGTATTGTGTCCATCGGATATGCTTTGCATTGTCGATCAAGCATAAAACACCGTTTTGACTTAGTGTCATGCACAACCATCAAAAAACACGGTCCTAAGTGTGTTAATCAAACAAGTACTTATCGGATGGAGGCTCCAGTTTGCACACAAGTCCATTTCAACTAGGTTGAGATGCGTGCAAAGTATTGTCACCATCGGATATGCTCTGCATGGTCGATGACGCATTATACAACGTTTTTCCCATAGTGATATGCACATCCGCAAAAAAACATGCCCTTAGGTATGTTATATGACCTTGGAAGTACTTATCAGATGGGTGTACCTCTTTGAGAACATTTCAATACCACCTAGGTTAATGTGTAGGAAAATTATTTTACCCATCAGATATGCTTTGCATGGTCGACCGAGCATTAAATACCATTTTTGCCTTAGTGTCATGCACATCCGTAAAAAAACACGCTACTAGGTGTGTTATCCGATCAAGTACTTATGCGATGGGAATGCCACTTTGAATGTAAGTCAATTCCACCTAGTTGAAGGTGTGTGCAAAGTATTGTGCCCATCGGATATGCTTTGCATTGTCGATCAAGCATAAAACACCGTTTTTGCCTTTGTGTCATGCACAACCATATAAAAACATGGCTGTAGGTGTGCTATTCAAATAAGTACTTATCGGATGGGGGCTCCACTTTGCACGCAAGTCCGTTTCAACTACATTGAGGTGCGTGCAAAGTATTGTCACCATCAGATATGCTTTGCATGGTCGATCATGCATTATACACCATTTTTTCCCTAGTGATATGGACATCCGCAAAAAAACACGCCATTAGGTGTGTTATCTAACCAAGTACTTATCGGATGGGTGTACCTCATTGAGAACATTTCAATACCACCTAGGTTGAGGCATACGAAAAGTTTTGTGCCCATCGAAAATCCTTTGCATGGTCGATCGAGCATTAAATACTATTTTTGCTCTAGTGTCATGCACATCCCTAAAAAAGACACGTTGCTAGGTATGTGATCTAATCAAACACTTATGGAATGGGCGTGCCACTTTGCATGTAAGTAAATTCCACCTAGTTGAAGGTGTGTACAAAGTATTGTGCCCATCGGATATGCTTTGCATTGTCAATCAAGCATAAAACACCGTTTTTGCCTTAGTGTCATGCACAACCATGAAAAAACACGGTCCTAAGTGTGTTAATTAAACAAGTGCTTATCGGATGGGGGCTCCAGTTTGCACGTAAGTCCGTTTCAACTACATTGAGGTGCGTGCAAAGTATTGTCACCATCGGATATGATTTGCATGGTCGATCACGCATTATACACCGTTTTTTCCCTAGTGATATGGACATCCATAAAAAAACACGCCCTTAGGTGTGTTATCTGACCAAGTACTTATCTGATGGGTGTGCCTCTTTGAGAACATTTCAATATCACCTAGCTTGCGGTGTAGGAAAAGTGTTGTGCCCATCGGATATCCTTTGCATGTTCGATCGAGCATTAAATACTATTTTTGCTCTAGCGTCATGCACATCCGTAAAAAAAACACGCTGCTAGGTATGTTATCCAATCAAGCACTTATGGGATTGGTATGCCACTTTGCATGTAAGTCAATTCCACCTAGTTGAAGGTGTGTGCAAAGTATTGTGCCCATCGGATATGCTTTGCATTGTCGATCAAGCATAAAACACCGTTTTTGCCTTAGTGTCATGCACAACCATGAAAAAACACGGTCCTAAGTGTGTTAATCAAACAAGTACGTATCCGATGGGGGCTCCAATTTGCACGGAAGTCCGTTTCAACTAGGTTGAGATGTGTGAAAAGTATTGTCACCATTGGATATGCACTGCATGGTCGATTATGCATTATACAATGTTTTTCCCGTAGTGATATGCACATCCGCAAAAAAACATGCCCTTAGGTATAATATCTGACCAAGTACTTATCGGATGGGTGTGCCTCTTTGAGAACATTTCAATACCACCTAGGTTAAGGTATAGGAAAAGTATTGTGCCCATCGGATATGCTTTGCATGGTCGATTGAGCATTAAATACCATTTTTGCCTTAGTGTCATGCACATTCGTAAAAAAACACGCTGCTAGGTGTGTTATCCGATCAAGTACTTATGCGATGGGAATGGAACTTTGCATCTAGATCAATTCCACCTAGTTGAAGGTGTGTGCAAAGTATTGTGCCCATCGGATATGCTTTGCATTGTCGATCAAGCATAAAACACCGTTTTTGCCTTTGTGTCATGCACAACCATATAAAAACACGACCGTAGGCTTGTTCTTCAAATAAGTACTTATCGGATGGGGGCTCCACTTTGCACACAAGTGTATTTCAACTAGGTTGAGGTGCTGGAAAGTATTGTCAGCATCGGATATGCTTTGCATGGTCGATCATGCATTATACACCATTTTTTCCCTAATGATATGGACATCCGTAAAAAAACATGCCCTTAGGTGTGTTATCTGACCAAGTACTTATCGGATGGGTGTGACTCTTTGAGAACATTTCAATACCACCTAGTTTGAGGCGTACAAAAAGTGTTGTGCCCATCGGATGTCCTTTGCATGGTCGATCGAGCATTAAATATACTATTTTTGCTCTAGTGTTATGCACATCCGTAAAAAAACACTCTGCTAGGTATGTTATCCGATCAAGCACTTATGGGATGGGTGTGCCACTTTGCATGTAAGTCAATTCCACCTAGTTGAAGGTGTGTGCAAAGTATTGTGCCCATCGGATATGCTTTGCATTGTCAAACAAGCATTAAACACTGTTTTGGCCTTAGTGTCATGCACAACCGTCAAAAAACGCGGTCCTAGATGTGTTATTCAACTAAGTACTTATGGGATGGGCATGCCACTTTGCATGTATGTCAATAATACCTAGGTTGAGATGTGTGCAAAGTATTGTGATGATCGCATATGCGTTGCATTGTCGATTAAGCATAAATCAGCGTTTTTGCCTTAGTGTCATGGACAACAACCAATAAAAAGCATGGTCCTAGGTGTGATATTCTAAAAAGTACTTATTGAATGGGCGTTCCACTTTGCATGGAATACCATACCACCGCGAGGCATGTGCAAAGTATTGCGCCCATCGGATACGCTTTACATGGTAGATTGAGTATTAAATACCGTTTTTGGCCTTGGTGTCATGTACAACCGTCAAAAAACACGATTGTAGGTGTATTTTTCAAACAAGTACTTATCGGATGGGGATGCCACTTTGCACACAAGTCAATACTGCCTAGGTTGAGGAATGTGCAAAGTCTTGTGTCCATTGGATATGCTTTGCATAGTCGATCTCACATTATACACCATTTTGTTCCTAGTGTTATGCACAATCGTCATAAAATACGTTTGGAGGTGTATTATCCAAACAAGTACTTATGGGATGGGTGCACCACTTTGTATGCAAGTCAATACGACATAGGTTGAGGCATGTACAAAGTTGTGTGCCCATCAGAGAAATGTAGATGCAATAATATTAGAAAATTCTCGGTATGTGTATATGTGTGTGTGTGTGGCAAACAATTTTGATACAACAAAGTAAACACCTAGTGCACAAATTATGCACTTCATACCTTGAGTAAATAAGCTTGTTCATGAGGATAAATACGCCCTTGAATAAAAGCACAGTTGTTGTATGACCACAATAGGATCGCTTTGACACCTGTGATTTTGCCCACATGTAAGTTTGCAAATAGTATAAAAAATCATATAATAATATATTAATAGTTTGCAAATGTGTATAGCAAGTGAGTAATGGGAAGTGGAAGTGGGAGTGAGGAGGGAGGAGTGGAATGGGAGAGGGAAGTAATAGGGGTGTATGATAATAAGTATAAAAAATAGTATAATAATATATTAATAGTTTTCAAATGGCAAGTGAGTAATGGGAAGTGGAAGTGAGAGTGGCGAGGGAAGAATGGAATGGGAGAGGGGAAGGTAATAGGGGAGTAGGATAATAAGGGAGTGAAATGAGTGAGGGGAGTTAATAGGGGATGAAAAAGAGGAGGGTGAGATGGGGAAATATGGGATTTTAGGAAATGGGAGGAGTATGGGACATGGTGGAAATGTGGGATGGGAGTGGTGGCAATGGGGGAGGAAGAAGAAATGGATGGGGGGAGGGCTAATGGAAGATTGGGATGAGGGATGGGGGTCCAATGGGAGAGGGGGAGTAATGGGAGCCAATGGGAGAGGGGATAAATGAAAAGCCAATAGGAGAGAGGGGAGGAATGGAAAGCCAATAGGAGAGGAGGAGGAAAACCTAAATTTTCTTATATATAGTCTTCCTTCTTCATTCATTCTCCCCTCATTTCATTCATTGAAGCAAGAAAGCAAGGACGATCAAGAAAGCAAGGAAGGAAGAGCAAGAAAGAGCAAACTTACAAACCTTTTCCAGGTACTTGCAAATTTTTTTATTAATTCTTTATCTAGATTTTTTTTTTAAAATTTGAAGAGAGAGGAACTAGAGAGAGAAAGGTTCCTGCTAGGAAGGGAGGAGAAGGAGAGGATGGAGGGACGGGAGGGAAGGGAGGAGGAGGGGAGGGAGAGGCGAGGTCGGGGTCGAGGGGAGGAGGGGGGTAAGGAGGGGGGAAGGGGGAAGGGGGGGAAGGGGGGGGTTGGGGCAGCCTCCCCTGGAGGGGGGAAGGGGAAGGGGGGGGCGCGGTCGCCACCCCCCCTGGAGGGGGGGAAGGGGGGATGGGGGGGTGGAGGGGGAAGGGGGTGGGAGGGGGGCGGGGGGCTGGCGGGGGGGGAAGGGGGGAGGGGGGGCTGGCGCCCCCCTCCAGGGGGAAGGGGGGCGGGGGGGTGGGGGCTGGCGGCCGCGGCTGTTAGACCCCCTGGAGGGGGGGATGGGGGGGTGGAGGGGGAAGGGGGTGGGAGGGGGGTGGGGGGCTGGCGGGGGGGGGAAGGGGGGAGGGGGGGGGCTGGCCCGTGGAGGGGGGGAAGGGGGGAGGGGGGGGAAGGGGGGAGCGGAGGGCGAGGGGCTGGCGCGGGGGGGAAGGGGAAGGGGGTGGGAGGGGGGTGGGGGGCTGGCGGGGGGGGGGAAGTGGGGAGGGGGGGGCGGGGGGCTGGCGAGGGGGGGGAAGGGGGAGGGGGGGCGGGGGGCTGGCGGCTGGGAAGGGGGGCTGATGGCCGCTAGCCCCATGGAGGGGGGGAAGGGGGGAGGGGGGGGGCCTGGTGGCTGCAGCCGCCAGCCCCGTGGAGGGGGGGAAGGGGGGAGGGGGGGGGCTGGCGCCCCCCTCCACGGGGAAGGGGGGAGGGGGGGGGGATGGCAGCCGGTGGAGGGGGAAGGGGGTGGGAGGGGGGCGGGGGGCTGGCG